>NW_001889889.1:512504-614602 GCF_000143565.1 Laccaria bicolor S238N-H82
AGGCTCAGAGTCGCGATGAGAGCTCGGTGGGCTTTGAGCGTCCAGGTGAGCCAAAGGTGAGCCCAGCACAGAGGTGTTGATCACACAGCGTGACGTCACGCGCCAAACAGTCAGCGACAGTCACATTGCTCCGAGTCACCTATATTGCCCCTATACTTCTTCACAACTTCAAGTTATGTGTGTTCCACCTTCCACCGTCGGACAACCTTGTCACTTCCTGGCCACCCATGCTGGAACCCATTGGTCAACAAGCCCTCGATCTTCCCAACGAAGTTTTACTACATGTTTTCCACTTCTTCCCCTTAGAGGCACTCATCATCGGGCGAACAGTATCTCAAGATTGGAGGCGGTTGATACCACTTGCTGATATTTCTCCCATACGTCGGGCCTTCCTTGACTTCTACCTCACGCTCGTCAGCTCACCGATCTTTCCACAAACCCGCCCTTGGGTCCTTGCTAACCTCCAGCCTTTCGACCGCCAAGCGTATATCGATGACCTGATGCGCCAGCATCCCTATGTTCCAGAGGCCTTTCGCGTCTGGATCTTAGAGTGGCCAGCGCGGGCAGTGATTGGGTGTGTGTGGCCAGGCTTGCCCAATCTCTACTCTAGACGCCCCTGTGTGGATGATGTCCACCGAATAGAGGGAACAAACTGGCTGGCGCCAGTACCTCCTACGGTCTGTGCCATACCATTTAAAAACTGTACCCCGGAAGCCGAATTCATTCCTGCGCTCTCCATCTTCTACGGCAACGAATCTACCATCTAGCTCATGCTTGACGAGAGAGATACTCTTCGGGACAAGGTTTATACTTTCTTTGAAGGTGGTAATGAGCTTTGGGAGGAGGATGGTTCGACGGAATGGGATGTCATTGATGCGGACTGGATCGGGTGGCAACGACGGACGTGGGACAACGTCGAAGCGGCGGCGAGGGAAAGAGCCCAGAAAAACATACCAATTCTCCAGCTTGAGACAATACCACCAGACGTACCTTTCGTCGAGTGCTGGTATTATACTAAAAATTTTCGGCGTAATCAACTTCAAGCACATCCTTGGGAGCAGAGGGATGATCCCGAGGTGCGGGAAGCTTTGTTCTTCGAAGACGTGTGTTCCTTTTCCCCTCTATTACGCCTAGAACTTATGGAAACATCTTATTACAGACTAATGCAAGAAATCTTGGGGAATTGATCAGGGTCGATATCCTCCTCCCTCCTATCGAACCAATGATGCCGACTAACTAGAAATGTCCCGAAATGTCCCAGTTGAATCGTCCCTTGTAAATTAGCTACGTATCTGCATGTAGCAGAATTTTATTGGGTTGAAGGCCTCCAATTCGCCGATGAGTGGGATTCGACATGGTTGTCCGCAGGCGCTTGACGGACATCAGAGGGTGATAAAAACAAGATGCCGAGTTTGCGACTCGCAAGCAACGAAGGATATACAAAAGTGTTGCTCGCCACGTTGGCTTTCGCAGTATTAGGCAGGATTCACATACCCCAACGCGCCACGCACGAAAGAACGGTGGACAAGACTCGTCGAATGCACATGATGAAGTCTGCGCACGATGCTATGGGGCACACTGGAATAACTCAACCGCGAATTTATACAGCGGTTGACCTGCATTGCGGTATCTCGCGACATCAGACTCAATCGTGACCGTGCAAGTCATATATCTCAAACACATATACCAAACACACATACCGACACCGGCGTCGATGTACAGGACAACATTGTTACAAAAGATTTCAAGAAAAGATACTGCGCACTCCGACGCGCTTAGACACCAAGAGTAACGGGGGTGCAGCCGATGACAACGAGCCCGGACTAAAAAGTTCATTCAAATAATAAGAAATTAATGAATAGGCGGAGAAACGACGGGGGACACCCACGAAGTTGTTGTTTTGGCAGCAAACGGGCTGAGCGGTGCACATGCCACCAGTGCCGACACCGAGGAAGTTGATAGAGGTGCAGCCAGACCCAAGGAGGGCAGTAATGGGGTCAACGACGATGCCAAGGAGGGCGAGGAGGGGGGCGATGATGCTTCCGTTTGCCTACGCGACAAGAGTGGATCGTCAGGATTTTTTTTACAAAGGAAAATGAAAATTACTCACAGCCTGGGTGTTATTGCAGCACCAGAGAGCCCCGGTGTTGCATTGGCTTGCGGGAGGAGGGGTTTGAACTGGCGCGTACTGGAGACAAACGGTGAGGTCAAGTCAGTTCAGCCTGCGAGTCGCCACTAAAGTATAATAACGCATGGTGGTGACGGTAACGGTCTGGGTGGCAGACACGGCAGCGCCAGAAGCAAGAAGGACGAGAGCGGTAGAGAGACGAGAGAACTTCATATTTGTTGAATGTGAGGGATCGATTGACTTGTGGGCTGTTCGAATGAGGAGACTGAGGCAACTCTGGAGAGACTTTATACCTCCAGACCAAGGTCAGTGCGCACTCACATGGTAAAACTCAGGGACTCACTTTACACATGAAATGGTCATTGGAACATCGATACTTGATTTATTCCCATCGGTCCTTGGAACCTGCAATAATTGCAGAGCGTAGACTTGTGAAGTATTGGCCAAAATAGGAATATTTTGAGGAAAAAATAATACTGAAGCCTTGAGAAAACCGATTGGCTCATTTGTCCGAGTCTCGGTAGCTGCCAGCGTGCGAAACGAAGATAGGAGCGCGTGCGCTAGTGAACTTGAAGCACTGATATGTAGTAATGAAAATTGTCAAGCTTTTGTTGTATGAACTTAACGTTCTTTTCTCCCGGGGGGACAATCGCAGGTTTGCCAGATCTCGGAGCAAAAGCTGTGACAGTGGAAGTCCGATCAAGAGCCGCAAGGATCATTCTTAGATTTGTTTGTAGACCGTCAACGATTGAACTGCTCGAGCAAATTCAACGGAGCCCACTAGAGGTCCGATGGCTCAGCGGGTCATGAATGCTTTTTCACCGTTAAAACAAGAAGATACCTGACCCTATACCAGGATATGTGAAAGACAGCGTGGCAAAAACGACATGTATCATCAGGCGGAAATTCTTTGAACCACACTGATTGCGAACCGTGTTTGCTGCCTGAAATGATTAACTTCGCAATTCAAGAGGATGACAATGCGGTCCGATGATACAAGACTCTCCAAGTCAAGGCCATCGAGAGCTTGTCGAAAATGCCGTATTGAGTGTCAACTGACCCATAGGGACTCGAATCGGCACGGTTGGGATACTTCAAGTGCAATACCACGGGTGCCGCATGAGAATCCGCCCCTCATTTTCAGTAAGCGAGCTGGGGGTATAGTGACAGCTGCACGAACGTGGTCGATGGGGGTAAACAATTATTGTCTCATGCGAAGAAGCCTTTGCTTCTGAGGATGCTCTGAGCTGATCTACACCAGAAGGTCGATACACGTCAAGATAACTGTGCCTTGGGGTATAGCCATGGTGGGCACTTCCCAGATTGAATCGTAGACGGATGTAAAGAAGCTGGAATCTGGCCCTGAAATTCATCATCGCAGTCAAATCCCAATTTGATCCCAATGGCGCTGGGAGAATAACATACCCATTGGATTTTTGAAAATTTACCAGTTGTAGCCAAGTACGCCTTTCGTCGTGACAGCCTGGTCTATTCCATGGGCCCGCGTTACAAGGGATTTGAGAATCGGCTATATAATGCGCTGCGTCCAATGGTCGAGAGCCGACTCGGGAAACACGTAGGGTCATTTTTGTTTGAGAGCTTTCAGATGCACTGATTCAGGCGGCCGTACGGTGGCGGAAAAACCCGGGCTGTCCATTCAAGTTCCCTTTGAATTTCCACAACCACATTCGCAGATTTAGAGAGCAGCCAGTATGAAGCATTGACACTGGCGCGATGATTTTGATTTTCGGATCTGATTGGTTTCGAATTTCGGAGAATTCCCATAAGTTTCCCACTGAAGATGTCAGTTTCGGCGATCAGAGTCGCGATGAGAGCTCGGTGGGCTTTGAGCGTCCAGCAGGGTAAATCGGGTCCATTCGTGATCAAAATTCAAGGAACGCTAGCGAGCGCCGCCAGGTTTTCGTTAAGGTGGCAGTTAGAATATACTCCATAAGAAGCGTTAGTGCCAGTTTCATGTTAGAAAGTTAGCGGAAAAGGGAGAGGATTAGCTCACATAACAACGTCTACAAGTTCAAGGGCATGGTTGTTAGACCGCCATCGGGACTCATCGGGCCGACATACATGCCAGGACATGGGCTGCCTGGTATAGAGGAAATTTGCCTGGAAGAATTACGAAACTCATGTAAATACTGGCCGGAAGCCTATGTATGATACCAATATATTAATTGTGGTTCTCAAATGTTTTTGGGTTCGAAAAAATACACTGAATTGGCTCAACGTGCTTGGGTTATTTTTCATGGACGACCTGCCTGGACCGCCGATCTCGGGGTTGCCAGAGGAAACTATATTCAAAGAGAACAATTCGGTCTATCAATTATGATCTTCCGACATCAGGAAGCTACTGCCCTTGCAGGTTCGAGAATTGCTTCATGATTCTCTTTTCATCGAATCAGAGGTCGGGGAAGTTCACGGTAAAACAAATGTTCATATTTCCAAACACAAAATGGTACAAAATATTTACAAGACTCGGGACTACTAGGACTTGGGAGGGAAACTCAAGCCGTATTATCTGAGGCTGTAGGCGTGTTCCAGCTGTATAGAGAACATTGACCTAAATCTCTACCGCCGACATGGCCCAACAACAAAGAACTACCTAAGCGCCAAGGGTGACGGGGGTGCAGCCAATAACGACGAGGGAGGCCTGTTGGGAACCATGAGAAATGAACGTACTAACTTGTAAAAATGATAAAAATCTTACGAAGTTATTGTTCTGGCAGCAGACGGGTTGGGCGGTGCACATGCCTCCAACACCAACGCCAAGGGCGTTGATGGAGCTACAGCCGGAACCAACAAGCGCACTGATGGGGTCAACGACGATGCCCAACAGCGCAAGGAGCGCTCCGACGACGTTACCGTTGGACTAAAAAGTTACGGTTGTGATGAGCATATTGTGGTCTTGCAGAGGCGTTTCATACTTACCGACTGCGTCTCGTTGCAGCACCAGAGAGCGGAAGTGTCGCATTGGCTGGCGGGAGGTGGGGTTGGGACCGGGGCGTACTATCGGAAATAAAGGTAAATTAATGGGGGTATCTAGGACGACAGGAGAAGGCTGGCGTACGGTGGTGACCGTGACAGTCTGCCAAGCAGAAACGAAGGTCGTGAGGACCAAGAGAACAAGAGCGGTGGAGATACGAGAGAACTGCATTGTTGTTATGAAGGTCGGTGAACTGAGAGTTTTCGACTGAGGGATTGGGGATCTTAGTAGGCCTTTTATACCCCTCTCGTAGGGTTTTCACGTCTCTTCAAGGAAGAAAAGAGCTGAATAAATTTGGATAAATTATCCAGCTTGCTGGTTTGTAATATCCATTGCATTACGCAGGGAAAACACAAGAACCCACGTTCTGCCACGTGTAAGGCGCGGAGCGACATACCATTCGGCCGCTCCAAGTACGCTAAGGGGCAAAGTAGGGGTTTACGGGTGGTGGGTAAAAAAAGATATGTCACGAGCACAAACTTTTCATCCGCCACGCGAGTTAAGCAGATGGCCGCCCGGAAGTACACGCCGTATCTGAAGAAGCTGTTAAAAATGTATCTCTGCAGGAACGAGAAGAAGCCTGCCTTCGAAGTGATCTAGTTTGTGTGATCGGAATATTGTCAGATCGGCCGAAGTGCGCAGGAGAGGGGACTTCTTCATAATGATTTCAACGAGGAGCGCACTAAAATGAATGCGATACAGTAAGGCAAATACAAGAGAATAAATAATTCCATAAAATAGCCAAGGGTATACTGCTGGCAAATGGGGTCCATTACGACCCGTCGAGAGATCACCACTGTCGCTTCTTCGTCGCCTTCTTGGTCTTGGGCTGGGCAGCCGCCGCGAGTTTGGCCTTGATCTTGGGCTCGCAGGTTGAACAATACCACTTCTCTGGTGTCGGCTGCTTCATGCCGACACACGTGAGATGGAACTAATGCTAACGTCAGGAAAGAAGAGACACGTTTGACCAAGAATGCAAAACTGACCCATTCGAATGGGCAATCGCCCTCATTGTCACAGGCAATCATCTGCATGATCAAGGTAAGCTTCGGAGCGAGGGGAAAGTAGGGCGAACGACTCACATCGCCGTAGCTTTGCTTCTGGCAGAAGCAGTAGAGCCTCTCGTCCTCCCCTTCGGCATCCTCCCCTTCAGCGTCCTCTTCACCCTCTGCGTCCATGTCGACATCTTCGACAGCCGGCGGGTGTATTTGGCGGGAGAGCCTCGATCGTTGGTGTGCAGTCGCGTGGGAGGAGTTCGCCACCGTCGTTGGCGAAGCAGACCTGTGCTTTGTGGGAGAAGCAACCGGAGAAATCTTGACTGACGTTGTGGTCGTTATACGGCGCCCTGAAAAAGGTTGTCAATGCTAAGGTGTAAACGCCCAGAATAGAACACTCACTCTTAGTGGCACTACTTGTGGAAGCCAAAGCAGTTGTGGAAGGCGTTCCCGGGGACTGCCGCACCTCCACCAACGGAGTCGCGAGGGCATTTCGCAAGCTCTCGCTAATGGCTTGCGCAGGATTTCGCCCTGCGGTCGTCATCGAATCAAAGCTGGAAAGTGGTGTTGCCGATATGGGTTTGAGCCCTCCACTAGGAACGTACTCCACGCCAACGTCGCCTTGAAGTACCCTAACTTTGTTGAGGTCGCTGTCAAGTCGAACACGCGTCCTTGTAATGAGATCTATCAGCCGTTGGGCAAGATCGCGTTTCTCGTTCGCGAGCTCCCGCAGCTCTTCGTATGAAGACGTTATCTTGTCCGGTATAAGACTGGACTTCGGTGAGGGTGCCCGCGAAGTTGGTGAGGGTGGCACTGAAGATGATGCGCGTAAGGAGTGGCGAATGTATCTCGCTGAGTCTTTGTCGATTTCCTGCTGAAGTTCTATAACGACATGAGGCGAAGATAGAGACTTTGATAGAGTTACTCTTACCTTGTGACCTCATCTCTCTGTGTCTGATCTCCTGTAGAAGATGAGATACCTCATGTGGTAGGTTGTCGATGCCTAAAATCGTTAAGTGGTCTTCACTGGAGAACCATGGTTACCCACTGTAGATGAACTCCGAGGCAATGTTGGCAGCCTCTTCTACATTGGGCGCAAGGGCGGCCATATTGAACACTAGGATTGATAGCTGCGAATTGGTCGTGGAGGAGATGAATTGCTCGCTGACTGGACAGTACAGTATACTCACTGTAGATTCGCAGTGTCACATGTGACTCAGGGCCGGAATCACGTGTGGCTATGGAAGTTGTGAAACAAAGACAGTGGGCAAATCTTGGGAAGACATGGATAGTTTAGCAGTTTGATAACTCAGGATGTAAAAATGCGTTTTGAACCACCTCCGAAGCATTTCTGGCTGATGATGTCTGTGGAGAATAGCCGATACGGTTCGTATGCCAACCAGTGGTCCAGTGCATGGCTGATGACGACTTCACGGGGGTTTCTAACTCTCATTGCTATCTAAGTTTGCTATTTTATCTTGTGCCTGCATTCCCGAATCCATAGCGTGAAGATATGTAGATCATCCATTGGACGCAAAAAGCGTGCAGCTTCCTATTTACAGAAGTGTAACATGTCAGGGTCTTTTGACATAGAGTACTCTTCGATTCGGCCCCAGACACTTTGACAGGCGATGTTACTGCCAATGAATATAAGAACACATGCCTCAGTTCAACCAGGCTCTCATAACGCTGAACACGACCAATAAGCTCCACACCTATTTTTCGACAGCTTGGAAATGCACGAAAACACAACTCAAGTAGGGCGGTCGGGTGCAGGAACTTCTCTCTCGCCGCAGTCAGCCTTGCTGATGAAGTTCACGGAGGTGGTTAGCAGGGCGGGCTCTAGCGCCACTATCCGCCATGACTGGCTGGGGAAAAATAAACTGCTGGTCCGTTCATTTTTTCATGACAGACATCACAATGCCCGATGCTACCGTCGCAATTATAGCCATGTTCCAACTGTGCTAACAAAAAGAAATCGTGCACCACTGCTCGATCTCCGCGCTGCAAAGGGTGCCAACGCTCGAAGGAAAAGTGTTCAAATTACGCACTTTTCCTTATTGACCATTCGGCGGATGCCCTTGGTATTTCCCGAGAGCAGGCAGCAGCGCTGCTGCTAGCGTACCGTAACTCGAAAGTCCCCATTGTTGTGAAATCTGAGGAGAATGATGCTGATGAGCGGGATCGGGATTTAGCGAGAGTGAAGCTGATACTCAAGGTTCAACTGATCCGGTTGTTCAGCAATGTGACGAAGATCAAGATAGGGAGGAAACTGAACCGACTCACCAAGAAAGAGTGCCGAGCCAGCATAGAAGGATCGCTGACCGGCTGGCATTTTCGTCAATCAACCACTGCGTCGTCTCGTTGGCGGACATCAAATCCGCACAGGAGGCGATGGCTTGCGTGAATTTGGTGGAGTTAAAGTATCTGGTCGGGGCTGACGAGAATGACGAGGGATTGAAAACGGAAATCGCAGAATTGCAAAACCTCGTCGAGAACTCCCGTCATGTGAAAGGAATTTTGGCAGAGCTGGATGCGGGAAAGGAGTTGGCACGGAAGGAACGGAAAAGAAGAATCAAAGTCGAGAAGGATGCGACCGCAAAGAGCGCCAGGATCGTCGAACTGGAGAACCAGGTGGCAGGTGAGCTATACTTGTTTTTCCCTGGTCAAAATCTTTCACCCGAAACTTTGTCCCTCAGAGCTTCGCGGAAGGCTGTCGAATATAGAAGCCAGCTACAAAGCCCGTGCTGACCACCTGACGCAAATTATTCAATCAGATTTAACTGCACATGCGGAGGAGCCAGATAAAGGATCAGAGACGAGAAGCAGAGTACGCCGGAATTTGGGCAGCTCAGAGGCTGTCAGGAAACGCATTCGAAGCGTTGCTGACGAGAACTCATGAGGATATATCCTGGATATCGACGAAAGCCTTCACATCTTGAGTTTTTCTCATTGGAAATTTTTACGCGCCTAGTCTCTGTATGTATACAGGCCAGTGTAATTCATTCATTCTCGATTGCAAGCCGACCGAGTCCTGACGAAGCCTGAAGGTTTGATCATAAACATTATGGGACGAGGTGGAGAGCAAAGTGGAACGTTGACTTACAATGGTTCGTGCAAATAACTAAATTAAGGGTGTGCATTCGACGAAAGCTGGTAGAGAGTGTTGGACGACGAGTATATTGAGAGTAAGGTTGAGAATACATCACAAATCCCGCGAGGTTGACCAGGACCCTCATCCTCAAACATCACCACAACAACCCAACCCAACCATGCTGCACCGAAGCCCTCCTCCCGAAGCTCCTCGACTTCCTCTGCGATGTTTGCCACCTAGTTCAGAATGTCGCCCTCTTTGACGTCGATTGCATGTGCCATGAAGCTTTGTTAGGCCAACGCGAGCGCCTTGTCGTCAACAAACAGCAAGTCGGACTACCACTGCCAGTCGCGGACAGGGATTTTCAGAGAGGGGGTTGCTTACTGTGAGTAATCAGTTGTCGAGCTGTGCCCCGGCATTGCTGATACTTAGTGTCGCACAAGAGGCTGCATGAGGGCCCGACTTTCTCCGATCGAGCTGGTCCGTCCTACTGCGTTCTCGCTGGCGATGCGGAGCTTCCAACAGACCGTTTGCAGATTGCTGAACGACTTCTGACGTTTCTCGTTCGGATATTGATCCTACACAAGGCAGCAACATTTGGGGTTTCAACCAGTGGGACAAATTTGAGGACCCAAGAATTCTTGGTTCATATCCGCCATTTGCCGCCTCCATAATGGTCGGTGTTTCGTCGTATGTGGCTTGACGGCTTTTGTGGAGCGACGGCTCCGTACGGATGTGCCTGGGCACAATTGTACGCACTCTCGATCTCCAGGTTAGGAGCGGCTGCCCCCCAAAGTCATTCTGCAAGCTCGTCTGCTTGCGGCCACCCCTTTTCTTTCTCGGCCTACAATCTCCAAAACTTCTGTGAGATTCTTCAAGGTGCCACCCATTTTTTGCGTGCATTCCCCACCAAGTCTCTTACCGGGGTCATCTTCCACTTTTCCCAGATGAATTCATGCTGTCATACTTTCGGGATTTCAGCGGATCAGAGGTGCCTCCAACGGCGATGTTCTCCACAAATATCCAAAAATATCGGGGGTGTCGCATATCATTTTCCAGGTAAGCGAAAACGTTCCTTATGAAAGGCATATTATCTTCAACCTTTGCACGAAATAGGACGGATCTTCTATGGACGCTCGACGAGCTGAATTCTAATTCTTGCTGCGAAATTATCCGTCCTCCAAAGGAGAGTCTTCCCAAATCCTTGTTGTGGTCCGAGGGTTTCCCAAAACGATTCCGTCATCCGAAGATATACATAGAGTCGAAGAGGTCTATGACTGAGAATTCACGCCGGCGCCGATGCAGAGGTTGCCCACACTGAACCTCGACCTCTGTAGACCTCAGGAAAGCGCACCTTTGATTCAAGGTACTGATTCGTCAATAGTGACTATAATTATTCACTGATGCCTAGACCGCAGGCCTTTCCCAGGCCAGCCCCTCTAGAAATCTGGCTGGCAAAGTTTTTATCCTCTAGGTCTCCAACTCGCGTCTGGTTCTGAACATTTTGGCCTATCGAATTGCGGTCTGACAAGGCATCGTATGGGGGTAGGATGACCATACTCAACATCACCGCAAATAACTTTGACGGCCCATGCCGACCACGCACGTTTTTTCCTTTTTCCCCAGCTGTGCCATCCCTCGCTAAAATAGAACTCCTAGAATCGTCTAGGTTCCTCTCAAAGAGGTTCTATGGCCCGGATGAGGTTGTAGGATTGAATGGTAGGAAGTCTTACCATCTAGGGACTTCCGTTCACAACTTTCCTCCATTTCAGCGCGATCTACGTGTCTGATGTTTTCGGTCTTGGTACCTGGCGTCCGACAACTCGGAACGGTTAATATGTCCTTATGCATCTTCATTTCAAAAAATGAGTCGGTCGACTCCGAGACTGGCTTCAATGAGCCAGCTCAAAGACCGTCGATTTGGATAGAGGCTAAGAATCCGGAAGTACCGATTTGCCTTTGTTGAGGTGAGATCACTTGATTTTTTGACCAGTACGTACGCTGATAAATCAGTAGGGCACGATGTCCAAATCTTAGTCCCCGCGGCAAGAGTGACTTCAACCCTGATACTTGTTCCGACTTTCTACCTCTCTTCGAGCCTTTCACAGCAGCCTTCCTTTGTGCTTTTAGCAGGTTGCGTCTTCCGTTCGCAGTCAATATGTAGAACGGAACTTTGTGCCGAACATTCTCAACGACAACTTCTTCTATACGGCCCCTCAACCAACGTATGCAAACCGTCATCTATATTCGTCCGATATCCGCCGTCTCCGACCTTCTATAGCAAGACCTGCCAAATTTCGCTGCATACCTTGACCCCCACAAAATGCAGTATCCACGCATTCGTTACCTAACCGCGGTTGCCTATCATGTCGTTCAGAAGACCCTCTGGAAAATGATGGCTTTGGTGACATATGGTCCGGTTCAGCTTGTCCGGACTCGCTCAACGATATCCCCGTCAATCGCGACTTCCCATGAAATTTCGAACAGCGTCCGTCTTCCGCCGATATGAACCAAATCAAATTTTACACATGAATAGTTCGCCGTCTCAGGAAGCTGGGTCAATGTCAAAACACAACCGTACACCCAGAAAAGCGAACTATCCATTCTCTAGACCAACAGCCCTTCCTAAAGGCTCAACTGCACGTCCT
Source organism: Laccaria bicolor S238N-H82 (assembly GCF_000143565.1). Lineage (NCBI taxonomy): Eukaryota > Fungi > Basidiomycota > Agaricomycetes > Agaricales > Hydnangiaceae > Laccaria > Laccaria bicolor. The sequence continues at coordinate 524,365 of NW_001889889.1, forward strand.
GTTTTATGCGGTCAACGCACAGCCTTCCCGTTCGCACTAGCATATTAGTCGACAGATGCAACCCCAGACGTCGCATCCCAACAACTGGTCATGGTCCACATTTTCTGCTCCATTTCGGCTTCCCTCCCATTCGCAAACGACCATGGGCATCATCTGCACCGATGCTCCATGATTCTTCGTTCATGCTGTAATTGTTGACATCCCTAAAAGCCGGATGAGGTGTTTCTTCTCCGTCGTCCGCACGATGCGCATTGGATGGTGCCCAGAAAAACTCCGAAGGTACTCCCTTTGAGCGCAGGGAAAGTGAATGTTTTACCCGACTCGTCGAGAGTGATCATAACCCGGCCGTAATTCATGGAGCCATTCGGTTGCCACACACACCTGCCTCGATGAGGTGGCCGCCGGTCGTGATGGAATTTTCGTGAGGGATGATTGGAAGATGCATATGTGGGGACCCACACTTTCGACGAGCCACGTCAAGCTCCCAGAAGAGAGATTATCAAGGACGTATTCTGAGCTCTCAATCAAGTAATCAGGTCGACCATCTCTCCACTGGCCAGCGTCTGAGTGCTGTAGTTGGGGACCACACCATGCCTCGAGGATTAGCAGAATCCTTGTCAAAAGAAGGTGAACATCGACTGTGTCGAATGTTGAGAGGAATGGCAGTTCCGGAGGACGAGTTCAAGGTATGTTTGCAGCCGCCATCTCATTGCTACCAACTTGAACTAACCTCTGTCTTCATTAAGACACAATGGCTGTTGTATGCCAACGTCAGCGCTCTTCAAGACTTTCCGGCGTTGGCTCCTCGTCGTCAGGGAAGGCCACCACCCCTGTTGCCGCTTTCTGCATCGCGTAAACGTATACTCTTTGCGCCCCCGAGTATAGATGTTCCTCTGAGATGTGATGCGTCTTCTTGGTCTACATCAAGCTGGCCACTGATGCGAAACCATCGCCAAATTTGACTCAGGATGCCTCCTCTTCTCCGACAAGTGCTGTGTTACTGCTTCGATCTCAATCCTTTCTGCGGATGCGGCCGTCATCACCCACATTTACGGACCCGTCACCACCCCAGGGTCAGTGTGAACTGGGATTGCTCGCATGGTATCTTGGTTGTTGCACCTCTAACGTGGTGGAGTCCCGCTGTGTCGCCCCCTCCCTCGCTCGCCCAGCTTCCGAGCCCAATATCACAGGTCCTCCACTCTTCAGAATTGATTAATGGACCCCACTCTTCTCCCCCAACCAACACCAGCATCGTAACGTAGGAAGTCTGGAGTTCCTGTTGGACACGTGTCCGAGTCCGACGATGGGTCTCCTTCTATCGAAGACGGAACGATTCAATAGGGGGCAGCTGATCCATGAACACCAAGGACGGCGACGCTGATCTCGTGGTTCATCCAGGATGGGTTGCAATCAGAAATGAATTGGCTCTTGCTCGCACCTGTGTTAGGAGCAAAAGCATCTCATGGGGTCCGAATGAGGACACAGTATTTCCGATATCCTCGTTTAAGCCTCAATGTGTCTGGTAAATCTAGACCTCTACGACTCGTTCGCGCAGTGAAACCGGCATACGATGATGCCTCGGCTGATATCGGTCCGTGTACATACCCTCTGATACTGTTACATGTACTTTCATTTCAGTTCCTTTCTCGGAGTACTTACATACGGGGTTCCTTTGACAATGATGAAAAAAAGGAAGCAGCGCGCACGAACACGACCCATTACATTCCAGGTTATTACGACTCGAAATTGTATTAGGTTCATACACAACTCGTATTCTAATTGCGGAAATCATAGACAGCTATCTCTCAACTGTGTTGACGGGGTAAACGACCAAATATCGTTAAAAAAACACGGTTCAGCAAACGTAGTTCATCTATCAGAAGGAGCTTCAACTGGGACATTTCGCGACATTTCTAGTTAATCGGCATCATTGGTTCGCTAGGCATGAGGTGAATATCGACCGAGATCAATTCCCCAATGTCTGTTACACGATGATTATTCTGTAAGATGTTCCCGTAAGTTCTAGGCGCAATACAAGGGAAAAGACCCCCAAACACACCTCATCGAAGTGCAAAACTTGCTGCACCTCGGGATCACCCCTCTGCTGCCAAGGATGCGCTTGTAGTTGATGACGCCGAAATGTTTTACTGAAGTACACGCGTTCAACGAAAGGGAGATCTGTTGGCATTGTCTCAAGCTGAAAGATCGGTTCGTTTTTCTGGGCTCTTTCCCTCGCCGCCGCTTCGATGTTATTCCATGTCCGTCGTTGCCACCCGATCCAGTCCGCATCAATGTCATCCCATTCCGTCGAACCATCTTCATCCCAGAGCTCATTACCACCTTCAAAGAAAGTATAGACCTTGTCCCGAAGAGTATCTCTCTCGTCGAGGATGAGCCAGGTGGTAGCTTGACGGTGGTAAAAGATGAACAGCGCAGGAATGAATTCGGCTTCTGGAGTACAGTTTTTGAATGGTATGGCACAGACCGTCGGGGGTACTGGCGCCAGCCAATTTGTTCCCTCTACTCGGTGGACATCATCCACATAGCGACCTCTAGAGTAGAAATTGGGCAAGCCTGGCCAGACACACCCAATCACTGCCCTCGCTGGCCACTCTAAGATCCAGACGCGAAAGGCCTCTGGAACATAGGGATGCTGGCGCATCAGGTCATCGATATATGCTTGGCGGTCGAACGGCTGGAGGTTAGCAAGGACCCAAGGGCGGGTTTGTGGAAAGATGGGTGAGCTGACGAGTGTGAGGTAGAAGTCAAGGAGGGCGCGACGTATGGGAGAGATATCAGCAAGTGGTATCAACCGCCTCCAATCTTGAGATACCGTTCGCCCGATGATGAGGGCTTTCAAGGGGAAGAAGTGGAAAGCATGTAGTAAAACTTCATTGGGCAGATCGGGGGCTTGTTGATCAATGGGTTCCGACATAGGTGGCCAAGAAGGTTCAAAGTTTCCGAATAATAGAGACGAACAAATGAACAAGGTGGTGGGTGGACGGGGCAAAAGGTTTTCAGAGGATCCGTGAATTCGACTCCACGTCGTGCGAATGTGGCTGTGGTTACTAATTTTGGAATGCCATCAATTGCAATCTCGTAGAAAATGCTCCTCTTCCCGGTCTGCCTAGCTGAGCTAATTGTTTCTTAATGTTCTCTAAGTACTGTCTTGGATTGCCTCCGACGGCAATTGGGACTGCCAAGAACTGGTCATCAGCAGCAACTCATCTCCTTCGACGTCCACGACCATATGGCCGCGCTTGCGCCCAATGTAGGCTGTTGACATTGCCTCGGAGTTCGTCTGCAGTGAGTGACCATGTGATGACCATATTAAGAATAGATGATTCAGGTATCTTGATAGATAGACAGATGGATGGATGGATTCCGGAGCGATCCCAATGAGGAACAACCAGTTCCCGACACACAACTTCAGCGCCTTGCGCTGACTGAGACAGTGTCACGCTCGCTTGTGTAAGCATCGTATAATGGGGAAACGAGTCACTAAAGTTTGTGACGAAGAAGTAGTCGTCTTGCCCTCCTAACAGGCCACCTAACGACTTTAGGCATAGCATGAGGTGTCTCTTCTTCTACAGGAAATAAAACACACAAAGATGAGGTCGTAAGGTACCACAGTTGCCATCTTCGCCTCATGTCGTTATGGGACTTAAGCAGGAAATCGACAAGGACTCTTGAAGGACTCGGCGAGATACATTCGCCACTTCTTATGCGCATCATCTTCAGTGCCACCCTCACCGAAGTCCAGTTTTATACCGGACAGGACAATGTCTTCATATGGAGAGCTGTGGGAGTTCGCGAACGAAAAACGCGATCTTGCCCAACTAGATCTCGTCACAAGGACGCGCATTCGACTTGACAGCGACCTCAGCAAAGGTTAGGGTACCTCAAGGCGACGTTGGCGTGGATTATACTCCTAGCGGAGGGCTTGAATCCATATTGGCGGAACCACTTTCTAGCTTTGATACGGTGACGACTGCAAGGCGAAACCCTGCCCAAGCCATTAACGAGAGCCTGTGAAACGTTCTCGCGACTCCGTTATTGGAGGTACGGCAGTCCTCTGGGACGCCTTCCACAACTGCTTCGGCTTCCGCAAGTAGGGCCACAAAGATCGAGCGGTCTATTCCGGGCGTTTACACCTTGGCGTCGACAACCTTTTCCAAGGTGCCGTATGACGACCGCAACGTCAGTCAAGATTTCTTCGGTTGCTTCTACCACAAAGCACAGGTCTACTCACCGACCTTTCAGAACAACAACGCAGTTCTCCACCGCTCTTGTTCTCTTGGTCCTCACGATTTTCGTTTCTGTCACGGTCACCACCGTACGCCAGCCTCTCTCGTCGCCCCAAATGTCCCCATTAATCTATCTTTATTTCCGACTGAACGCTCCGACCCCAACCCACCTTCCGCCAGCCAATGGCGTACTGCCGTTCTCTGGTGCTGCAACGAGACGCAGGCAGTAAATTTCTTTTTTTGCAAGCCCACGATATGCTCACCGCAACTTGAACTGTCACTTTTTAGGCCAAGGTAACGTCGTCAGCGCCCTTCTTGTCCTCCTGGGCATCGTCGCCGACCTGATCAGTGCGCTCGTTGGTTCAGGCTGCACCTCCATCAACGCCCTTGGCATTGGTGCTGGAGGCATGTGCACTGCCGACCCTTCTACTGCCAGAACAATAACTTCGTCAGCTTTCTATCATTTTGCGAGGTTAATACGTTCATTTCTCATGGATCCTCCTTGTCGTTAGGGCTGCGCTCCCGTCACCAATGGCGCTTTAAGTGTAGTTCTTTGTTGTTGGGCCATGTAGATCTAGGTCAACATTCTGTATGTGGCCGGATCACGCCTACGACCGCACTGGATGTTACGGCTCCAGTTTCCTCCGAAGTTCTAGTTGTCTTGAGTCTTGTAAAGTGTTTGTACCATTTTGTGCTTGGGAATATGAACATTTGTTTGACTGTGAACTTCCCGACCTCTGATTTGATAAAAAGAAAATCAGGAAGCATTTCTAAAGGGCAAAGTAGCTTCCTGATGTTGAAAAAAGATATGATAATTGAACGAAATCATTCCTTTTGCGTGTACATAGTTTCCTCTTCCAATCTCGAGATCGGCGGTCCATGCAGGTCGCTCACGCCAAACAGTGAATTTTTTTCGAACCCCAAAACACTTCTTTTGTGTAAACACACCCAAGCACACCTCGAAAAGCAGAATACTTCAGCATTTGAAGCCACTTGCGGACCGATTCAAGACCGATTGATGCCTCCTCAAACAGCCTCAAAAAGGACGGGAAATGGTACCAGGCAAAGAACGATTCCTTCGTTCCTTGCGTTCTTGGATTCATAACTCAGTTGAAGACCACTCCTTCAATCATCTTCCCTGTTCGTTTTTACCTCGATGGCGACTCCGAACATAACAATCACTCGTATGTTCCCTTGTTTTTATTGAGGTTTATTTGTCTCACGTGTTTCCTGGCAGCTCAGTATCTGGCCGATCTAGTCACCAAATATACTCTCCGTGGTGAAATTCCGCCATCTGTGCCCCGGGAACGCGACAGCCTGGAAACCTACGCTTTTTCGCTTGAGCATCCGTTTGTAGAAAAACCCCTGGAATATTTGCATGCTCTAAGGGAAGCGCATCAGGAAGCAAAAGGAGACCGCTCGATGCCCTCGGCTTTCTCTGTCGCTTTCTCGACATCCCATCCCATCCCTCACGCGTATGGCGTCACAGCTCCACACAACAAAACAAGGCCTCGACCAAGCACTGCATCTGTCAATTACCTACACTCTTTCCGTGAGCAGGAAGCCTTCACCAATCTGGATGTGGATGTCCCGCAAAGCCTATATTCACGCAGATGCACTCATTGTGCAGAATATCAGAGCCTGCCTCCGATCTTTCAGGCAGCACGCCAAACAACCGGGGCGGTGAGCATTACCACTATCACGATCCTCAAGAATGGTCGGCCCCGTGAAATGTGCCGCAACTGTGAGGCCTACGTTCAAACAGTGGTCGACGGTCAGCCCGGTTTAGTTGTTATTGATGAAGTTATGGAAACAAAATACATGTCGCTTGAGACGGTATGTTTTTTATCAACTACACCTGACTCGGAAAGCTTACGTTATCACGCAGGAGCGCATGTGCGCCCAGGCAGCCCAGGCGGCCACGTATACGCCTTGATCTGTGATCAATTTTAGCGGTGGGGTGGATTGTCGGGGATAACGTACGATGCTGATACCCAAGTATTACTTATGCTCCGATAACTTCAATAGCTGTTTGAATTAACCAGAGTGGTTACAAACGTCCAGTTGGTCTACGGGAGCACCGCTTCTCCTGTTCATTGATGTCCTTTGTAGCGTCGGTCCTGGTTCAGCTTTGTGTGGGTGGTCGCCAAGTCAGCCACTCCCTTTGAATATTCTTCCACTTGTTTACGGGTCACCGAGCCTGTGAGCTCAAATTGCAACACGCGCGGTTGAGAGGATCTGAATGCGCCGCCACTTTTCTGTTTGTGTAACAGGCTGCCAGGTCAAGACTCTTTTTCTTTGTGGACCTCGGGCGACCTACGCCAGACGCAAACTTTCCCTTTGTTGGCATCATGATGTTCGTCCACCGTTTCCTGAGACCTGGAGGTAGAGTGCTTTCAAAAGTCTCTCATTTGAAATGAAGGACCGGGACGTAACTGACTGGCACAGGATTGACCTAAGATCAGCCGAACGGACAAAAACCACAAACGACTTCATGCAACCAAGTTTACGCGCAATTCCAAACCTGCGGCGTAGAAAAGGATGTAAGTGATGATGGTATGCACGGTACAAAACCTGGATGATTGACATGACGTTAAATTGTGTGAGGAGTGGAGGGAGAAAGAAGAAGCGGCCGCGTTCGTTACTTGAAAGGGGGAATGGGTGTGGCGTGCATTGGCAATGCTACTCCTAACGGGTATAACTCGCTCGTACAAACGACGTCGATCGGACGACCGTATGGCGGGACGACATGTGCAGAAACTCTCCAAGGTAATCCTAGAAGAGAGCCTAACGCCCTCCAAAGTCGGTGGTCACGCTGATTTGCAGAAGTGTAGATTCCTCAATCCTAGGATCCAAGTTCGTACGGGATTGGCTTTATAGAATATACAGTATGACCTGGGCAATGGGGTTGAATCAATCAAATCTAAATTCCCGCTCGACTTCTCATCTGAGTCAGGAAGGGAGAGGCCGATGCTGTAGGCGTTTGCGTTCTTGGATAGGAAGTATGATGGGAATCCTCCTGGACAGCAACTGGTACATGTTTATGTCACAAGATGACGACGTTTGGTGATAGATAGACTCACCCAATGTCTAGGAAACTCAGCAGGAAGTGAGTCGGCACGCAGTAACGATTTCCTCTAGGACGAATTTCATGGATCGGAACCATACCCGTTGGAGATGGCGTTCAGGGATGTCTGACTGTTTCCGCTGAAGTGGAAGTATGCGTTCAGGGAAGGGTCCTGTTGGTGCTTCTGCTGCGAAAATCAGCGCCCGTGAGAGGGGAAGGTCGTGCATGCATTTGGGGGCAGCACAGAATGTAACTTGAAACGTTCCCTTCAATTGGTTCAGAACTTTCCAAGACTCATCCTCGATCAACCGTCAACGACGGTGCCATTTTGGCGGTGATGTTGAGGGGCACCACATACAGGCTCAGGACATGGCCGCCTCATGGCCCTGTAAGATTTTGAGTTTGAAGGCCTAGAAACGGGCGCTTGATAGCTGCGCAATCTTGGAAAGGATGTCCAGAAAGGCGATGCAACAGTCTTCCGTGAAAGCGACGAGTAGGAAAATTGATCATGTACTCGTGTGCTCAAGCGAACGTAGCTTTTCGATGTAAAACTGGTGACAAGAGGAATTAGCTATTGCACATACGTCACAGAGGTACACTCTGTGATCAACACCTCAGTGACACGCGTCGTGATCCCTGAGTCATAACGCTGAACAAGACCAATAGTAAGCTCCACACCTATTTTTCAACAGCTTGGAAATGCGCGAAAAACAACTCAAGTAGAACATTCATATGCAGAAACTGCTCTCTCGCCGCAGTCAGCCTTGCCAGTGAAGTTCACGCAGGTGGTTAGCAGGGCGGGCTCTAGGCTCTAGCGCCATTATCCACCATGACTGACTGGGAAAAAATGAATTGCTGGTCCGTTCATTTTTTCATGACAGACATCACAATGCCCGAGACTACCGTTGCGATTATAGCCATGTTCCAGCTGCGCTTACAAAAAGACATCGTGCACCACTGCTCAATCTCCGCGCTGCAAAGAGTGCCAAGGCTCGAAGGAAAATTACGCACTTTTCTCGATTGACCATTCGGCGGATGCCCTTGGTATTTCCCCGGAGCAGGCGACAGCACTGCTGGAAGCGTACTCTAACTCGAAATTCCGGATTGTTATGGAGTCTGAGGAAAACAATGTTGATGAGCGATCGAGGATGAAGGTGATACTCAAGGCTCATTCGATCCGGTTGTTCAACAACGTGGATGACAAAAGTACGAAGATCAAGATAGGGAGGAAATTGAATCGACTCACCAAGAAATAGCGCCGAGTCAGCATGAAATGATTGCTGACCGACTGGCATTTTCGTCAATCAACCAATGCGTCGTCTCGTTGGAGGACATCAAATCCGCACAGGAAGCGATGGCTTGCGTGAATTTGGTGGAGTTAAAGTATCTGGTCGGGGCTGACGAGAATGACGAGGAATTGAAAACGGAAATCGCGGAATTGCAAAACCTCGTCGAGAACGCCCGTCATGTGAAAGGAATTTTAACAGAGCTGGATGCGGAAAAGGAGTTGGCACGGAAGGAACGGAAAAGAAGAATCAAAGTCGAGAAGAATGCGACCGCAAAGAGCGCCAGGATCGTCGAACTGGAGAACCAGGTGGCAGGTGAGCTATACGTATTTTTCTTTGTTCAAAATCTTTCACCTTACTAAACTTTGTTCCTCAGAGCTTCGCGAAAGGCTGTCAGATATAGAAGCCAGCTACAAAGCCCGTGCTGACCACCTGACGCAAATTATTCAATCAGATTTAACTGCACATGCGGAGGGGCCAGATAAAGGACCAGAGACGAGAAGCAGAGTACGCCGGAATTTGGGCAGCTCAGAGGCTGTCAGGAAACGCCGCCGAACCGTTGCTGACGAGAACTCATGAGGATATCGGCGAAAGTCTTCACATCTTGAATTTTTCGCACTGAAAGTTTTACGCGCCTAGTTTCTGCATGTATACCGGCCATTCTAATTCATTCATTCTCGATTGCAAGCCGACCGAGTCCTGACGAAGCCTGAAGGTTTGATCATGAACATCATGGCACGGGGTGAAGAGCAAAGTGGTTCAATTTTGGACTTTGACTTACAATAGTTCGTGCAAATAACTGAATTAAGGGTGTACATTCGACGAAAGCTGGTAGAAAGTGTTGGACGTTGAGTATATCGAGAGTAAGGCTGAGAATACATCACAAATCCCGCGAGGTTGACCAGGACCCTCATCCTCAAACATCACCACAACAACCCAACCCATGCTGCACCGAAGCCCTCCTCCCGAAGCTCCTCGACTTCCTCTGCGATGTTTGCCACCTAGTTCAGAATGTCGCCCTCTTTGACGTCGATTGCATGTGCCATGAAGCTTTGTTGGGCCAACGCGAGCGCCTTGTCGTCAACAAACGGCAAGTCGGACTACCACTGCCAGTCGCGGACAGGGATTTTCAGAGAGGGGGTTGCTTACTGTGAGTAACCAGTTGTCGAGCTGTCCCCCGGCGTTGCTGATAGTGTCGCACAAGAGTCTGCATGAGGGCCCGACTTTCTCCGATCGAGCTGGTCCGTCCTACTGCGTTCTCGCTGGCGATGCGGAGCTTCCAACAGACCGTTGGCATATACCAGATTGCTGAACGACTTCTGACGTTTCTCGTTCGGATATTGATCCTGCAAAAGGCAGCAACATCTGGGGTTTCATCCAGTGGCACAATATTGACGACCCAAGAATTCTTGGTTCCTATCCGCCATTTTGCGGCCTCCATCATGGTCGGTGCCTCGCCGTATGTTAACGGCTTTTGTGGAGTGATGGCTGCATACGGATGTGCCTGGCACGATTGTACGCAGAGAGGTGGCTCGATCCCCAGGTTAGGACCGGCTGCTCCCCAAAGTCATTCTGCAAGCTCGTCTGATTGCGGCCACCCCAGTTCTTTCTCTGCCTGTAATCTCCAAAATTTCTTCAAGGTGCCACCCATTTTTGCGTGCATTCCCCATTAAGTCTCTTACCGACGTTGTCTTCCACTTTTCCCAGATGAATTCACACCATCATACTTTCGGGATCCCAACGGATCGGAGGTGCCTCCAACGGTGATGTTCTCCCAAAATATTCAAGTTGTCTTTGTTTCTTTTTTGGGAAGGTGTCGGGGATCTGGCAAATCATCTTCCGGGTAAGTGAAAACGTTCTCTATGGAAGGCATATCATCTCCAACCTTTGCACGAAATAGGACGGACCTTCTATGGATGTCCGAGGAGCTGATTCTCTATTTCTTGCTGCGGAATTTTCCGTCCTCCAATGGAGAGTCTTCTCACCTCTTTGTTGCGGTCCGAGGTTTTCCCAAAATCATCTCGTCATCCTAAGATTCTGGAGTGAATTCTAGCGCGCCAGCACGGTTTCACGAAATGAGGCAGAACACTCACAGGCCTGTATTCTTGATGTGACATGCTTGAATGTTTGAACCCGCAGTGCTGGCCTTTTGCGAAGCATCCTGTTCAGATTGTGAAGCGCACGGCCAGTCGGCAGCTTGCCCGAGGGTTGGAAAGGCCACTTGAGGCTCAGTTCGTTTCATGGATTGTCGCATATCTGAAGGCAGACCTTTGTTCGGATTGCCAATTTTCGATGATTCATGTCACTTCAACGTTCTGGCTGGCGCACACCCAGATGAGGGCACCCGTTTTGTGGCCGCAGCTTCATTGCGGTTGTTGTTCCTAGCTGGAAGATATACATAGAGTAAAAGAGGTCTATGACTGAGAATTCACGCCGGCGCCGATGCAGAGGTTGCCCACGCTGAACCTCGACTTCTGTAGACCCCAGGAAAGCGTACCTTTGATTAAAGGTATTGATCCATCAATAGTGACTATAATTATTTACTGACGCCTAGACCGCAGGCCTTTCCCAGGCCAGCCCCCTCTGGAAATTTGGCTGGCAAAGTTTTCATCCTCTAGGTCTCCAACTTGCGTCTGGTTCTGAACATTTTGGCCTATCGAATCGCGGACTGACAAGGCATCGTATGGGGATCCAGGATGACCATACTCAACATCACCGCAAATAACTTTGACGGCCCATGCTGACCACGCACGTTGTTTTCTTTTTCCCTAGCTGTGCCATCCCTCGCTAAACAAGAACTCCTAGATTCGCCTAGGTTCCTCTGAAAGAGGTTCTACGCCTCTCATGATGCCGCAGGATTGTATTGTAGGAAGTCTTACCGTCTTGGGACTGCCGTTCACAACTTTCCTCCATTCCAGCGCGATATACGTGTCAAGTAGGATGATGATGTTTTCATTTTTGGTACCTGGCGTCCGACAACTCGGAACGGTTAATATATCCTTATGCATCTTCATTCCAGGAAATGAGTCGGTTGACACCGAGACTGGCTTTGATGGGCCAGCTGAAAGATCGTCGATTTGGGTAGAGGCTAAGAATCCGGCGAGGAAGTACCGACCTGCCTTTGTTGAGGTGAGATCACTTAATTTTTGACCACTACGTATGCTGATAAATCTATAGGGCACGATGTCCAAATCTTAGTACCAACGGCAAGAGTAACTTCAACCCTGACCCTTTTTCCGACTTTGTACCTCTCTTCGAGCCTTTCGCAGCGGCCTTCCTCTGCCCCTGCATCTCGCAGGTTGCGTCTTCCGTTCGCAGTCAATATGTAGAACGGAATTTTGTGCCGAGCGTTTCAAACGACAACTTCTTCTATACGGCCGCTCAACCGACGTATTCAAACCGTCATCTATATTCATCTGATGTCCGCCGTCTCCGACCTTCTCCAGCAAGACCTGCCAATTTTGCTGCATACCTTGACCCCCCCAAAATGCACTATCCACGCATTCGTTACCTAACTGCGGTTGCCTATCCTGTCGTTCGGAAGACCCTCCATGAAATGATGGCTCTGGTGGTGTCATATGGTCCGGCTCAGCTCGTCCGCACTCGCTCAACGATATCCCCATCAATCGCGACTTCTTCCATGAGTTCTGAGCAGTGTCTACCGCCGATATCAACCAAACCAAATTTTACTCTTGAATGATTCCCGTCTCAGGAAGCTGGGTCAATGTCAGAACACAACCGTACACCCAGAAAAGCGAAACTTCTTACTCCAGACCCAACAGCCCTTCCTAAAGGCTCAACTGTTCGTCCTGCTTTATGCGGCCAACGCACAGCCTTCCCGTTCGCACATGATAGTCGACAGATGCAACCCCAGACGTCGCTTCCCAACAATTGGTCATGGTCCACATTTTCTGCCCCATCTCGACTTCCCTCCCATTCGCAAACGCCCATGGGCATCATCTGCACCGATGCACCATGATCCTTCGCGCATGCTGTAATTGTTAGCATCCCTCAAAGTCGGATGAGGTGTTGCTTCTCCGTCGTCCGCACGATACGCATTGGGTGTTACCCAGAGAAACTCCGGAGGTACTCCCTTTGAGCGCAGGGAAAGTGAATGTTTTACCTGACTCGTCGAGAGTGATCATAACCCGGCCGTAATTCATGGAGCCATCCGGTTGCCACACGCACCTGCCTAGATGAGGTGGCCGCTGGTCGTGATGGAATTTTCTTGAGGGATGATTGGGAGATGCAGTGCAGGGTGACATGTGGGGACCCACACTTTTGACGAGCCACGTCAAGCTCCCAGAAGAGAAATTATTAAGGACGTGATCTGCGTTCCCAATCGAATAATCAGGTCGACCTTCTTTCCGCTGGCCAGCATTTGAGTACCGTAGTCGGGGACCACACCATGCCTCGAGAATTAGCAGAATCCTTTTCTAAAGAAGGTGAACATCGACGGTGTCGAATGTTGAGAGGAATGGCAGCTGGACGAGTTCAAGGTATGTATGCAGTCGCCATTTCATTCCTACCAACGTGAACTAACCTTTGTCCTCAGAGGCGTGGGTAAGACACAATGGCTGTTGTATACCAAAACCAGCGCCCTTCTAGACTTTCCGGCGTGGGCCCCTCGTCGTCAGGGAAGGCCCCCGTTGTGGCTGCTTCCCTGCATCGCATAAACGCATACCGCCTGCCCCCGTAGCCTGCGCAGCTGAAGTATGTCTTACAACTACAATAAACTCTTCCCAATCAAACTGACAAGGTAACACCCAGCTACCAACATCGGACAGTTCTCCTTGGCTTCACCTCTTTCGGAAGATAGAGTAATGACTTTGGATTGGATTGGCAGGCTTTCCGGAGTGGTAAGACGATCGGAACCCCTGCACCATTGGACCAACTCTTGCATTACTCCCTGCCGAAAAAGTCCATCGAGAAAATTTCCCTGCATGTACGTAGCCCCTCTTCCAGTTATCTACCTCTCCCAATATATGGACGGTGATGCTAACGACTTCACAGGAAATCACGGTAACGAACTATCCAGGCGAAGCCCGGGAGTACCTCAAGAACTCATTACCGCCATGGGTGCCGGGTTCACCCCAAGTATGATGGGGAAAAATACAGTTCTCATAGCCGCTTTGTGCGTGCCCTTTCCCGTTCTGTTTTCCCTCCCCCTCCTTCTCTCCCTCTTTCTCTTGCTTCCCATCTTCTCTTCCTTCTCTCCTTCCCTCCCTGTTTCCTATCACTAACCCATTTCACTACTCAGCCTCTCGGGAACAAAAGCAAGGAAAACACTTTCCTGGTCTATCCCAGTAGTGAATCATACCTGGCTCGAGGACTGCTTTGTTCAATGGCGCAACCTCACAGTTGGAGTAGAGAAATACATCGTCGTCCCCCCTGGTGTGGATTTTGGCACGCTCCTTGGGGTGTGGGACGGGGGATCGAAAAAGAAGTGAAGGAGATGGACGATGATGATGAATGGGGGCAAGGGGTCCCAAAGGCGGAAGGACCCAGGGTATGGATGGGAGAATGAGAGAGGTTCAGAGCCGAATTGATGGGCGTGCACATGGTGAATCCGGGGAGCACTATGGGATGGACGTTGACGGTCTTGCTCCTGGGGAAGATTAGATTTGACCAAGGTGAGGAGGAGGAGGAGATGCACCGACCGGCCTGTGGTTAAGTCAAAGCTCAACGACGCTTTATCGCCAGGGAAGAAAGTGCTAGCTACTTCATCACCATCAAAACTTTCCTCCTCAACTGCTAAACCCACTACACGGAAGAATCTGGTCAAACTCATTCCTGTTGCTAATCCTTCGGAAACGCCGACGAAGAATAAGGCGCAGGTGAAGGAGCTTGGGCCGAAGTCTGGTCGCCTGACAAGTCGAGCCTGCGCCTGTCAAAGCCGCAGAGGTCAAGTCGGGGGAAGAGGAAGAGGAAGAGGAGGTGATATCTACCAAAGTCCAAGTCGGGCCCACATCCAAGAGCACGTCCACGTGAACAACACGAGGAAGAGCAGGAGGAGCAGGAAGAGGAGGTGGAGGTTACCCCTGCCGTTGAGCCCAAGTCAAAGGCGGGTGCGTCGTACAAGCCTAAACCAAGACCCTCGTCGCATCATCTGTTGCTGGTGGGGAAGTGTACATGCTGTTCCAGTCCACTTTCTCCTGGTGGTCATGGAAAAAGGTGCCTCGGCCGGCATATCCGTGCTGTTGGTTATGGGGGGTGGTGGTTTGGGTGGTGCTGGAACTGTTCGTAGAGCGCTGCGATGGTGTCGTTGTATGAAGTGACCATGCTAGGTCTAGGAAGGATATGCGTAATACCCCTCCAGTAGCCGAACTGGCGGACGGAGGGATAGTATGCGCAAACGTTTAAGCATAGCAGCCAACCGTTGATCATCCATCTCCTCCAAATGCATCTGCACGTTCGGGTGCTGAGTCGGAACAGTCGAGTACTGCCCCTCCTCCTCAATATCATCCATATATGCACCTCCATCTCCACTATCATTTCTCTCTTCCGATCTTCTTCGTCCCCTTCCCCAGGGACAGTCACAATGACCTCCAATTCGTCTGACAGGATCATGGAGAACTCGTCTGAGCGCGTGGGCTCCTCAATCCGCGCACTCATTGAGTTCCCAGAGGGCATCAGACTCGAGTTTAAGAAGAGGAAACGAAAAAGCACAGATTATTGAAGGACCACAAGAGAAGGGGGAAAAGCGTGGGGAATCCCAATTTGATCACTACAAACCACCATTCCCAAGGCATAGCACTATGGGATGTGGACGGTCCTGCTCCCGGCGAAGTTTTTAGATTTGACGAAGATGAAGAGGGGATGCACCGGCCTGCAGTCAAGTCCGAGCTCAACGACGCTTTACCGTTAGGGAAGAAAGTACCCGCTACTTCATCACCATCAAAACCTTCCTCCTCGACTGTTAAACCCACTACACATAAGAGTCGGGTGAAACTCGTCCCTGTTACTATTTCTTCGAAAACGTGGACGAAGAATAAGATCACGGCGAAGGAACTGGAGCCACAGCTTTCTCCTCTGGCGCCTCTTATGTTGAAGTCGCTTTCACCGTCAAAGCCGCACAAGTCAAGTCAACGGAAGACGAATAGAAGGTGATACTATCATACCTACCAAGACGAAGTCAGACAGGATGCGTCCTCTTTTCGGACAAGTGCTGATTCGTTCCTGCTTCGATCTCCATCCTTTCCGCAGATGCGGCCGTCATCATCCACATTTCCGGACCCGTCACCAACCCGGGGATCAGTGTTAACTGGGATTGCTCGCACCGCATTTTGGTTGTTGCACCTCTAGTGAAGTCCCGCTATGTCTCCCCCTCCCTCGCTCGCCCATCCTCCGAGCCCAATATCACAGGTCGTCCACTTTTCAGAATTGAGGCGTGGACCCCACTCTTCTCCCCCAACCAACACCAGCATCGTGCAACGTAGGAAGTCAGGAGTTCCTGTTGGACACGTGTCCGAATCCGACGATGGGTCTCCTTCCGACGATGGGTCTCCTTCCGTCGAAGATGGAACGATTCATTAGGGGAGCAGCCGATCCAAGAACACTAAGGGCAGCGACGCTGATCTCGTGGTTCATCACACGATGGGTTTCAATCAGAGATGAATTGGCTCTTGTGTTAGGAACGAACACATCTCATGGCGTCCGAATGACGGCATAGTATTTCCCCTCGTTCAAGCCTCAATGTGTCTGTTAAAAATAGACCTCTACGAATCCTTCGCCGCAGTGAAAACCGGCATACGATGCTGCTTCGACTGGTATTGGTACGTGTACGTAGCCTTTGATGTTGCCATTATTATTACATGTATGTACCTCCACGCACGCTACGATGAACGACCTGCATTATTTCTCCGAAGACGACCTGGAATTGGCGGCCGAAACCCATATGCTAACAAGATGTCCACCCAGATCAGTCTCCACAATCATTCTGAAAACTTGAAGAATTACTACTACTTCTGCGGCATGATACGGCCTTGGCAGCAATATGTGATAAAAATACAACTTACGATAGGCTCGGAGCTGAGCAAGATCCTGTTTTCTACCAGGGCAAACCGGTCTCTTGTTGGGCTCTTGCTTCTTGCCTCTGGCTTTAGCTAACTGATTGAGCTGCTGATAGGCCGTCGGCGCTGATACATATGCTCCAGGAGCTAAGAGCTTCGTTAGCTGGTTTGAATTAATCGGAGTGGTTACAAATCTTCCGTTTGTCTACCGCACCGCTTCTCCTGTCCATTGATGTCCTTTGTGGCGTTGGTCCTAGTTCAGCTTTCTGTGGGTGGTCGCCAAGTCAGCCACTCCCTTTGAATGGTTCTTGCACAAGTTTATGGGTCACCGAGCTTGTGAGTCCAATTTGCGACGCGCACGGTTGAAAGGATTTGAATTGTCAGGACCGCCATTTTTCCGCCCCCGTAACAGGTCGGGTCAAGATAAACCATGGACTGTTTTTGTCTCGGGCAACCTACACCAGACGCCTTGATTGGCATCATTTATCGGGATCTGGAGGGAAAATGTTTCCAAAAGTCTCTCATTTGAAATGAAGGACCGGGAAGTAACTGACTAGCACAACCCATCCCGCAATTTTGTATTTCAATCAAACGTCGCATTTTTGTCTAATATTCCGGAGTCTTTTGAAGAGTCCCCTCCAAGTGTCTAGGTTAGCATTTACCGGTGTTATTATAGTACACCGTTTCCTGAAAGGACGCATGCTAAACGTACCGGCACTTTTTAGATGAAACGGGGTTCGTTCTCAACGAGTCAACTGGCACTTGGTGTGACGTTTGGACCAACCTATGTACCGATTGCGAAGCTGCGTCTTCCTTGACACGTGAAGGGCTCCTCTTAGACCTACATATAGCTCGCCGGAGGTGGCTATTGAGCGTCCATTCGTTTCATAAATTTCCGCAGCGTTGAATCAGGATGACCCCCCGATTGGATTCGGCTACACCTCGGTCCTGCCTGAAGACCCAAACCTTCTGAATACGGTGCTCCTAGTCGAGGGACGTTGAGTGGTACACATCCGTGACTATCCGCCGGTCAATTCACGCTGGCGCCCACCAATCTAAATACAGAGGGCTGGCCGATCATCCAAAAACGAATGTCTCCATCATCAAGGGCACCTCGAGAAAGCTTACTCTCTCAAAGGACCCTGGAAACTCTATTCGTTCATTGATTGCCTAGACCGCCACCCACACAGTCCGTCACCCACCCAGCGTTTCATCAGTAGGTCCCCAACTCATGTTTGGTTCTGAATGGTAATGACCATCTAGCTGCGATCTGACGAAGATGTTATGAGGATGTCATTTCTACGCCGCCATCACCAATCACCGCTCCACAAGTATCAAGTTGACGGTCCCTCTCCGTTCTACGCCCTCCTATAACTTCTTCCCTTCCCTTGCTGTACTCTGTCAACAGGCCTAATGAGCTTAACATCCATCCCTGCATTCAGGCGTCCATTTCCTTCTTTCGCACAGGCTCTAGCATGCCTCCCGAAACAAAATCTTCTGGATACTCACGGGAATCCTCAACAAGAGGTTCTTTCTGAGTACTACACATCGCTTTTCGCGCCGCGAGACTTGATGGTAAGCAGTCTCCTTGTATTACGACGGGCCCGATAACGAATTTCTTCGCCTGCAGCGCACTATGCGACCAAAATACGGCGATGGCTTACTCCTGGTGCGTTCGATTGAATAATCTGAAAAAATCATACCCACATTTTTCTCTGTAGCCTGACGTCTTCCTTGAGGACGATGAATCGTCCGAGACAGAGACCGAGTTTGACGATTCGGATGAAAGATCGTCGATCCATAAAGAACCTCAGGCTAGGGCGAGAAAGCGATTGCTCGCGCTCTTCGAAGTATGCTGATCTATTTCTCCGATCTACTGGCGCTGATAACTTCCGCCCGTTCGTAGCAGGCAATATCCCGATTGCTAGGAACTTTCCGAAGAAACTCTGCTTCCAGTTGACCTAAATGCCAAACCTTGCGATAGCATTTATACTCTAATCTTCATATCACTTTAGAGGTTCTTCACTCGCAAGTAGACTAAAGCTTTTCGGGCCATCATTGCAGTTCGTATGCGCTTCGCTTTCTGTATATTTGATGATTCCACAGTGGGGCCCTGGTATTTCGGTACATCTGTGTAGAGCTCGTAGATATGTTAGAGTCAGTCCGCCTTTTGTCATACTCGCTCACTTCCCAATGATCCCAGACAAACTTCTAAGAGGATGTCGCGCAGACCACGATCAATCTTGACAACCAGTTGCGAGATCGTCCCACCTTAAAGCCTCGCACTGAGCCTTGCATACCGGTTCAAGCCGAGATTTCATTTAAGAATCTTGCTCAATGTCCATGCATAATGATTGCGTCGCGGGATAGAAATAGATGGCGCCCATTTCAATGATTAGAGGTCCTGCTCAATGTTCCAAGCGTCGCAAGATGGGAACAGACCGCAGTCCATGCCTACGACGCTATTAAAAGAAGATAATGTTCCCTGTCCGCGAACTTGCGTCTAGAGATAGGAACAAGCCGCATCCATCTGTAGATCTTTTTATATCCAGGAAAGCAGGCAGGAAACACGATGATGCCTCGACGCATATATATACGATAGATCCACTCAAAAGGAGTTGCATGATGCCTTCTTTTTCCGCCAATTTGCGCAGGACGGAGTACGTCATATAGATGGATGAATGTTGTTCTGAGATAAGATTAACAGATAAAGCAGGCGAGTGTAGAGAAGGACCCTGAAAAACTTCAGGGCTCGATCCCGATTTGAACTAGAGAACCTCCGCATAATCATGATACTATACAATAAGGCTGAGCTTCACCTTGCATTGCAGAAGCGATAACCGTCTTCGCTGCCGGGCTTTGACACCAGCCCAGCGATGAATGGTTTCCCTCCTCTCCCTCTCGAAGGCTATTCCTCTTCTCAACCTCAGTGGGGTTTTGCGGTCGGGTTCGTGCATGGTGATGCAGCTACAAGCGCTCACCGTTTTGGTCATCTAAAACACCCAAGGTATTGGTTGGTTTCGATTCGGGCTTCAAATGTCCACCCTGAATCGTTATCATATATCCCTGAATCTTATCTCCCAAACTCCTGATAGAGTGGATAGAGTGGCCTTGCTCCAGATTTGACCTGGCAACATCTACGTGTTGATTTCCCCGCAGGAGATGCCACGAATGGCACCGTCACTATCAAGCCCTGCGTAAAGGCCATTGATCATCATTGAAGACTACGATGAAGCAAGTGGAAGAGTCATTAGTGAAGGTAAACATTGCGAAGGAAGAGAGTCTCAGCGTAGCCCTAGAAAAACGGGCTGAACAGGATACCTCTGCAGATCATCCACAAGTGCAGACAAACGCGTTGCAGACGCGATTACCGTCTTCGCCATCTTGATAACAGAGAGTTAGGCGAGCAAATGTTTGTTTGATTGCAGGGAGATTAAACGTCAATTAGAATTGGGGAACTGAAACCCGAACTGTAAGTAGGCACTGTGTCCTTCGAGGGAAAGAAAATGGTGATTGCCAACTTCGGCCAGGAGTCAAATACCAAAGGGAAGAGGAACAGCCTCCCAGAGGCAGAGGTGCTTAAGCCTCAAGCTGCGGCCACAAGAAGGTGGTCTAAAGCTCGCGCCATGTTTGACTAGGCAACATCTGCACGTTAGATCCACTACAGGAGATATGACGGACATTGTCATCATTAGCTCTGCGTGGTGACTGTCAGCTCATAATAATCAATGCCAGCAAGTCAAAGAAGTCAACTATGAAGCTCATCATCGCGAAGGATGAGGTAGCCTCATGGAAGATACGCAATAGATCCAGAACGAAAAGAGCAGGAACAAAGCAGGTCGGCCGAATTGGAAGGAAGGCAACAAAAGTGGGCGCCAGAAAGGCGTTTCGGCAAAAGAACGGAAAAGTCACCCATTAACACGTATAATTAGTTCAATCGATGGAACTCATGCGTCAAGAGGGTGCGGTTTGACGTTGTTCGAATGTCTATATCACCGAGAATACAACGAAGTGTTTTGTCTTTGCCAAAGGGAGACAGCGTCATCTACGGGGGCTGTGTTCACGAGGACTTCAACCCAACGGTGGGTTCCTCTTTCACCAAGGTCTGTAGATAGAATATCATCAGCCAAGTGTACAGAATCTGGAATGGCGGAAACTACTCACCTGGACGCCGCCAACACCATTGGCCCATTTCTGGTACCTCACTGAAGTGAGACCTCTTTTCTCCGCAAGGAGGCGCTCCTCTTCCTTCAGCGAAGAGCGGACAGCACGAGCCGTGATTGAAGCAAACTTGTTGTAACTGAGATCCACACAGTAGTCAGGAGCTTGACGTCGAAGGTGAAAGAGAAGGAGACGTACGTGAAGAGAGTTCTCCAGGCGGTCATCGTGTCAGACGGTGGTGGAAGGAGCAAAAAAGTTTTATGGTGAGCAGAACGATGAGGACAGCGAAGAAGTTGGATTCCGGAACAGTCCGAAAGACCATGTGACTGAATTTACTGCTCTCGGATGACGTAATTGCGCCTGTTGCCACTGTCTCGCCACGATTGTTACCCTCCCCTCGTCGTTTACGACGTCCTACAGCCTCAGAGCCTCGCCACCGTTGTTATAAGCGAGCTTGATATTGAGAACGCCGCAGGTCCTCAGACTACGCTACTTGGCCGACTTCATTTGTGACAAGACTCCAGCATGGCAGGCATAACATGGCATTATGTCTTCAAGTTCATTATCACAGGTACGCGCCAGCCTCGCGTCTCCCACACGACATAGGCTATTTGACATATAATCCTTTCATTTCCGACTGCTAATATCATCTAAATCTCACCAGGCGACGCAGCTGTCGGAAAGTCGTCTCTTCTCATCCGTCTCACGGATCAGAGATTTCTGGTGAATCCAGACCCGACAGTAAGTTTCAAACATTTATATTATTTGATAATTGCGCTCATATTCTCCGAAATTACGTTCTATCTCGTTCTGTTGCCATGTGCCACTCACCAGCTTGGGGTTGAATTTGGCTCGAAACTTATAACGATACCAGAGGAGGATAAGATCGTCAAGTTACAATGTGCGTGCACATTTAACCCGTGAATACACGGCGTTTATGTTGCGGGCACCCGCGTCGTCATGACGTCTCTAACGTCTCTCCCCCCCACCAGGCTGGGATACCGCTGGCACTGAGTCGTTCCGGGCCATTACACGGTCCTACTACCGCGGTGCGGCAGGCTGTTTGCTCGTCTACGATGTAACATCCCGGAAAAGTACGTTGTCAGCTCCTGCACGTCTCATACCCATTTTAATGAGCAATGCAGGTTTCATGAATGCCCGCACGTGGCTAACCGACGTCCGAGAACACGCCGACCCGCAGCTCACCTGTATCCTCGTCGGCAACAAGGTTGATCTGTGTGAAGAAAGCAACCCCGTGGCTGACGTCACGGCATCCACAACCCCTCCGACGTCGACAGCGATGGCTCCATCTTCAACAAGACTAAACCCAAGCCCAAGTCCCTCAAAGCGCGGTTCTGCTGTGCCATCTTCGAAACGCAGAGCCAGGGAAGTGACATCTGAAGAGGCTGCACTCTGGGCTAAGGAGGAGGGCCTTCTCTTTGTAGAGGCTAGTGCCAAATCAGGGCAGAACGTCGAGTTGGCTTTTGTGCAGGCCTCGCAGGACATTTTGATCAAGATTCGCAACGGCGTTTTTGACGACGATAGAGTAAGTTTTGAAGGTTTACAGTCAAACAAAGCTGACTCTTACGCTCTTTAGTCCCCAGGAATAAAGCTTTCCAAGCCCAATACCAACTTGACTCTGGAGCAGAATACTGCGCGTTCATCATGTTGCTCATGAGCAACCTCTCTATCATCAATGGTCTCACTTTCTGTTCCTCTCTGTCACGAACCTTGCCTCATCCGCCTACGTTAACCGCAGTTTTTCTTAATTCATTCATTCATTCGGGCAACATATCACTACTCGACATCCCACAATAATCGATATTCTCTTCCCAGTTATATCCCTTCCCCTACAAACAAGACGTAACGGATTATGACACCAAGTTACAGTCGTGTAATACGACTGATGACCATCAGGTAGATGTATTAAATTATGTATGTATAACATGAAGTTTCTTGTATCATCGTCTCCCAGGACGTTGTATCCCATCCCTTGTCCGATCTGGAGCTTGAGCGTCTGGTTTCAAGCGAGTTAAACGGGTCGAAATTGATGACCTCACGCCAACATTCAAGGAAGTGAGTTTCCCCTGGCTCTTTCGTTTCAAATTCATCACACCACACCTTATTAACTTCAGTCATAGCTCTTTCTTGCGGCTTTAGCTCTATTCTGCTCCGCTGTTTCCCAACACAGCCGTTTCTTTTCCCAAAGAATTACTTCTTCAGTGATGGATACGACCGGCCAGTCTGAAAGGTCGCGAACCTTACTGCTTTCGCGCTTCCGATCAACCAATGCCGAAGGGAATTCGCAGCTGGTAGATGTTGAAGCCATATCAACCTTTCAACATTCAGGCGGCGGATCGATTTTTGGTCCCGTCCAATGGCTGAAGAACCAAGAAACCGAGCTCGTTAGACACCTCAGTTCGTTTCGCGGAAGTATCGCAAAGAAGTCCACCTGCTATTCATCGCGCCAACGCTACACCAGGCATCTTAACCTCAGACAGTTACTCAAGATGTTCATGAACTAGCTCTTGCTCTCCCACAACCCCTGCCAACCAAGCTGACATCTCAGCGGCTACTCTAGGCATTCGTGAAATTACCTGACCCTTCCTCCTCCAACTTTGAGTCTTCCCTTGGCTCGGAGCCATATTACCAAGTGCGCGCGTATTTTGATACATTCAAACTCCACTTCTGATGTACTCGTTAGCGGAAACACCCCAGTGGTAAATGAATTACTAGACTTCTCCCCGTCTGTATACTCCATAATTACGGCTCGTTTACAGTTTTCTATCTTGCCCTGTTTTTTCCAAGTGCTGATTCTGATGAAACTGTTCAAGGATCCGAAAACCCGGGAATTTCTCTCCTCCTTCCATGGCAATATATATCTTGCCCCCACCGCATGCCTGGGACGCGAATGCACAAGCACGACTTGTGATCTCGAATTATGGCGATAATATGACCAACCAGGCTCGGTGGCGGTATGTGCTGAGACCACGCCTCAATTCACCCGCTACCCTTGGACGTAATCCTGAATTCAAACGGCAATCATGACAATCCTTCCAGGGCACATTTCTATTCAAAGCCCACTCCCGGCATTAGCTGTGCGGCAAGATGTCTATCGTCCGAAATCCCCTCGCCTTTGCCACAAGGGTCGATATCACGTACTACTATGTGCAGCTGATAAACGGAGTTTTTGACGCGCACACCTGTGTTTTGTTATGTTTCAAGTTTATGGCCGCTGAAATTCACTGGCATGGATTGTTTACTAGGCCTATTCAACGCGGGGATGATCGTGATGAGATACTCCTCCATCACCACTACACAGCCATAATACAATTTCCAAAAATCCGTTTTACGCATGCGCAAAGATCAAAGAGTTTCAATGCTATGTGGTTACATTACGGATATGGATGGCATCATACAACCCGGAACTAGAGAGAAACATCCGGCGTAATCGCATTCACATTGATGTTATACATAGGGAATGGACCAGCAGCCTGAGGATTAAAAGCTAAGAGTCGCTAAGATATCGTATTGATAGTGGTGGTACAAAATGGTATAGAATTGTTCTATGTATATGAGGCGAATGCAATAAATAATGGACAAGTGTTGAAACTTTGAACTTTTCGTCGTAAATCATAAATCCGAAACAACGGTCGCGGATGAGGACAACCAAAACACACCAACGGAATAATAGGAGATGCGATGAAAATTTCTTTTTTTAGGTATTGAACCCCGGAAGCCCAATGGACGCAAGAAAAAAAGGAGAGTGGCGAAGAACGAGATCAATCCTCACGAGTTTTGGCCCGGCGGAGAAAATGGCGGTATAGGAGGAGGCATAGCCCTACCCAAAGAGTCCCTCCCATATTCATGCAGCTGCTGGATAAACCCGAAATTCGGGTCCGCAACGAATCTCTTGCCTTTGATGTACTGAATCGCTTCGCTTGGAGACCACCCAAACTGTGCCATCAGAAACGCGGCGACGACGCTCACGCTCCTGCTTACGCCCTCTATACAATGCACCAGTACCCTCGCTTCCGCGTTGCCGCAAAGCGCATCACGGATCCATGCGGTCGTAGTGGGGAGGTGAGCCGCGAGCTCCGCGAACGGCAGGTCCTCCACGCGGATCTGGAGTCGGGCAGGTTGTACTGGGAGGAGGGTGGGTGGCGGATGGAAGATGGTGTCTGGGAGGGTGGAAAGGATATGTGTAATCCTATGTGAGGCGAGGAGCGCTGGGTTTTCGGCGAAGGCGAGGTCAGAGATGAAGAGGCGGGGTATAATTTCGGAGACGCTCCGCGCGGGGCGGCCAAGATGTTGGGTTGGAGAAAAGGGGTTAGCCGAGGGTAGTGAGGCGGTAGGCGCGAGCGTCCATTGATGGTGAGGGGGAGGGCGCGAATGGTTATGGTTCGGGTGGTTGGAAGACATCGGATGGTGTGAGGAGGGTGGGGTGTTATATACGGGAGCGGTGTTACTCCTGCTTGGGTAGGGATAAGAAGAAGGCTGGAAAGGCAGTGTGAGTGGACTATATATGGTGCATGACGGTAAGAGAAGGGTGGACGGATTTAAGGTAAGGGTAGCGTCTCATCATTAAAATGATAGAGGTATGATGGCGATTTTAGAGAAGTTACAACCCCGAACGCCAAACTTTGAACGTTCAAAGGCGGATACGAATACGGAAAAATGTATTTTGACTCACCATGATCGCACTTCCGACGTAGGACATTAAACAAATGATAGGCCGTTTATCCGTCGATAACTCCGAGCGGGATAAACGTGGGTCCTCTCGCTTTCGGAAACGTAGGCAGGCGGGCAGGAAGGAGAGAAACGTCAGACAGACGCCTGGCAAGGACGAAAGGAGATCTATAAGATATGTTGTAGCTGTGTGCGCCGTGGCTGGAGTAAATGGGGATAACGGCCCCCCTAGATTTCCAAGACAGAGGATGCTTGGTCGTCGGAATAGCCAAAGTAAGAATCTCTTTTGAAGTTTTGATAAAGTTGATGGAACGGGAAGATATTTGATGGAGACAAACAGAGGATGATGTCAACGTCGTCCGTCAATCCAGGGTCTCAACTGAGTGATTAGATTGCAGATTACAGATTGGAGAGGAACCGAGGGAGGGCAGGGCGCCCAGCCAGGAGACGAGAGCAAAGGGTGTTCCTTTTCTGGAGCGAGCGCCTATATAGCCAAAGATGGATTAAATCTCCGAGTCCCGGAAGTGGACTTCGTCGTCGCAACGCAACGCCGTTCAGCAGAAGTCAATAAGGGAAGGTGGGCGCGAACGGGGAGGGGACGGAGGTTAGCAATCAAGAAACCAGGTGAATGATCCCCAACCCATCAAACCTGTCGTTCTTAAGAGCACATTTCGACAGCCGCAGTAGTAATACATACCGTACTGCATATGTCATACCAAAGTTCAAACCCAAACAATAGCTCGGGAATGATGGAGGGATGGCCGAAGGCGGAACAAAGAGCCAGGGCAGGTCGGGATCGGAACGCAAGATAGCCAGAAGTCTCAAACACCAAACGTTGAGCAGGTGCATGGTGCACGCAGGATGTACACTGCCAGCATATGTATTACCAACATGTCAAAGACTGGCCCCGATGTCATTCGTCCAGCCAAAAGGAGGGGTTCCCCTGCGTTTCGGAAGGGAGTCGAGTGAGAAGAAGTCGTGGAGAAACGATTTGAGCGATCCAGGTGGAAGAGGCTAGGCATGAATGATGATGAAGCGGCTGTGAAGCGGTGTTGCTGGGGAATATTGCCAATTGAATCCCGAAGTATTCCCTACCTGTGGTGCCTCGGGAACGCCGAAACGCGAATGCAATGCTGTGCATCCACCTTGGATCTAGAACAGCCACATTAGACCCACATGCATTCAATCCTCCTATCAGGCGCTTGTGTATATAGACGACGATCGACCTGATCCGTCGGTGGAGTGGGAATGGGGATCAGGAAAAAAGAAAATTGCGAGAAATTTGAGGGAAGGCCAGGAAGCAAAACCGGAATGGATAAATATATCGTGTTGAAGCTGAATGGAGTGGACAAGGACTGGACGAGGAAGAACCTTGCATAAGAAAGCCTGCAGATATTCATTCTACAGAGAGCCAAGAAAAGACATCATTGAATGTCGAAACGACTAGTGACATAACTCGACTTTTGGGGCGGAGGGCATGTATCATAAGTGATAGGAGAGAACTGATCGAAAGAAAGAGAGAGCGTGGTCAGCTCGTGAGAGTATCAGATTCGTGAAATGAAGTGAGGAAGCAAGAAATTGGGCCCGCAGGAGAGAGGAAAAACTATGTAGGAAGGGGACAACAAGACAACATCTAGATGAGATCATTGTAGAGATGAAGAAAAGTGATCAGATCTCGGACTATCAGGGACACGCCGTAAGAGCTGCACTCACGCAACGTTAAGAGGCATCTCGTCAATCTGGGTGTTGTAGAATTCTGAAATGAGATAGTCACAATGATGCGCGCCAGAAAACAAAGAAAAGTCCACTAACGTTCGATATCTCTCAGCATCCTCACATCGTCGGTCGTGACAAAGTTGATGGCGACACCCTTACGTCCAAATCGTCCTCCACGACCGATACGATGGATGTAGTTCTCCCTGTTGGTGGGCAAGTCATAGTTGATGACGAGGGAGACTTGCTGGACGTCAATGCCACGAGCGAGAAGATCAGTCGTAATCAGGACGCGCGATGATCCAGATCGGAACTCCTTCATCAGAACTTCGCGCTGCTTCTGTTCCATGTCACCGTGCTAAGGAAACAACAACAGGGACGGTGATCAGTCTGAAAGTTAGATAGAAGGGAGACAGGTAACCATGGCCGAAACGGTGAATTCCCTGGAATGCATCTTCTCAGTGAGCCAATCGACCTTCCGCCTGGTGTTGCAGAAGATGACAGCTTGAGTAATGGTGACGGTCTCGTAAAGATCGCACAGGGTGTCGAGTTTCCACTCTTCCTTCTCAACAGCGATTCAGAACTGCTTGATACCCTCAAGAGTCAGTTCATCCCGCTTGACAAGGATTCGGACAGGGTCGCGCATGAACTTTTTGGTGACCTCTAGAACGTCAGCGGGCATGGTGGCGGAGAGGAGAACGACTTGGGTATCCTGGGGGAGGAGTTGGAAGACTACATCCACAGGCCTGTTAGTGCCCAAACAAGATCAGGAAGCAAACAAACCGACCCTCGTAAATTTGGTCCTTGAACCCACGAGACAACATTTCATCGGCCTCGTCCAAACAAAATATCTTGATGTTGTCGGTCCTCAGTGCACGACGGTTGATCATGTCGAATACACGGCCTGGGGTACCCACAACGACTTGGACCCTCCTGGAGCTTGGCCATATCCTCACGGACATTGGTGCCACCAACGCAGGCATGACATTCGATGTTCATGTAGTCACTGAGAGCAATGACGACCTTTTGGATTTGCTGGGCCAGCTCGCGGGTAGGTGCGAGAATGAGAGCCTGGGTGCCCTTGATGGACATGTCCAGCTGTCGTCCGGGTCAGCTAAGGATAATCGACGAGATGAGACACAAGCGAGGCTACTTACCTGCTGGAGAATAGAGATAGAGAAGGTGGCGGTCTTGCCAGTTCCCGACTGGGCTTGCGCAATAACGTCGTGGCCCTTCACAACAGGGACGATTGCACGCTGTTGGATGGCGGACGGACGTTCGAAACTGAGGTTGCAGGTTCAGCTATGTTCAGTGATTAATGAAGAGGTGACGGACCCATAGGCGTAAATTCCTCGGAGAAGTTCTGGCTTCAGATCCATGTTATCGAAGCTAGGCAATGACGAGAAGCAATCAGTGTCGTTGTAGCACTATCGGGATACATTAAGGCTTACTTGTCGACGATCTGGTCCCAATTAGACTCGATCTCGTTTTCTGGGACATCCTGAAGTTGTTCTTCTCTAGAGATAAAAGTGAAAAAAATGAGGATTGGCCATGGTAGAAAAAAGTGGGTGCTGACGCTGACATGAATAAGTTGTAGTGTTATCTCCAAGTGTCGACTGCCAGTGTCGACTTTGTCTTGGAAATGAAGGAGATTACTCAGAAACTGAGAAAGTGTTGTGTTTTGGTTGTGTTATAGATCTTGTGCTATGAGCGATTATTTTTTAAATTCTGCTAGGCTCACCGGCATCTGCCGAACATTCTTTCAGCTTGTAGTACGGGCCCGAGATTCAGTTCTAGCGGTCAAAGCGCAAATCAGCATGACTCTTTAGGCAAGTTTAAGAAACTCAGAATTGCACAAGGTTGGTCCTTAGAAATTACTCCTCGACGCAGCCGATGTTATTGAGCGGCGACAGAGCGCTAACGCACTGCATCGCCTCGCCCCAAACTCTGGCAGTACGGTACCTGGTGTCGTACTGCGGAAGCGCTGCGACGATAACTCTATCCAATCCTGCCACTGGTACACCTAGTCCGTCATTGATGGCGAAACTTAGTTCAACCATTAGCTTTGGGCTTCAGGCCATTCGAATGTCCCGGTCTGTCCGTCCAAGCAGCATTCCATCAACTCTTTGGCTTTTTTCTGAAATTTTTGATCCCTCAGACTGGTTCTCACACTGCAGGAGCTTTGAATCTACCCTTCTTTTCTTTGGGGATTTAACCCCGTCATTTTTTCTCCTGCATTTTTTACAGTGACGTTATGATCCTATCATTAACAAGAACCCCGTTTTCTCAATTGTCTTGTAGTCTTATGGTTCGTTCCGACAGCTCCAGGTCCCCAAGCTAGTAGGTGCGATGATATGGATTACTTCTTTTTTTTGGTCGATTTACTTCATCGTCTTCCTACTTACATTGTTCCTAGACATCTTTGGAGCCATACCTGGCCTCCGAATAGCCGTCACTCTGGAACGGCCATCTCAGGGAATGAAAAATTATCAACACTCATTGATGTAGCCCGCGATGTAATCAATTTATCACATCATTAATGCTCACAAATGCCTCCTTCCCCAGGTATATACCGGTCCCAGAATATAAGGGTCTGTCGCCAAGCTGAAGGTTGCTTGATCTATGAGAACCCGGTACTGAAATTCTACTCACAGGCTATATTCTGCCTGCAGGCTACGAACGCTTTTGCGCTATTTAAATTCAAGGGAAACTTTGCAATTGGAACCTCCAGCACACCCCTTCAAATTTTGTATCAAAGGGTACGGTATACGGTAACCATCTTCAAATTCTATCTTACCCTTATGTATCACTGATGTAGAGACTTGGAACTTCAGAGTCTCCGTCCCCGTCGCTTATCAAAACGTTTTTCCAAGCTCCCTACCACAAATTTAAATTTGTGTGTCAGTATGATCACTGATACCCCTAGTCCAAAAAAGAAAACCCCCACGTTCACTGCAGGTTATGGCGAACAATCACCCGAAAGTTGCGCTGTGGAAAGTTGGAAATATTTACTGCTTCTTGATTCAAGGCTTGACCCCGATATTCTACTTCTATCAGGCAAACCTTGCTATCAATGAAACACCATGCAGCTTTGGTGGCCTCACGACTTTCTTGCGTCATGTTCTGCTAAATTTTTTACCCCATGAATTCATGTATGAAAACTTCGTATTCTATTTTTTTATTATCTATGTGTCACTGATGTAGAGACTTGAGCAGTTTAGCCCAACTCCGCCTTCATCGCGTACCGAGCGGAATTCTTAGAGGCTAAAACTCCCAAGTAAACAGTGATACACCTGGTCAAATTTTTTCTAGCGTTTATGGCGGCCAAAAAATACCACCGATCTCCTAAAAATGGCGCTGACAAAAACAAAAACATATTTTCTCGTTTTCACACTGCGAAACACCGTCTTCAAAAATACCGTTGCTCCATATCGCCAGCTGAGCCCATGTGAAGATGATACTGGACAGTAACAATGTACATAACTATACTGCGGCGCTTTTTCAGGGATGGAAAGACTTTCTGGTTCAGTGTCTCCGCCCTCTTCGCGGATCAGGCCAATTTTAAGACGCTCTTAGTCGTCTAATTTTTATTGGGTGCAATCAGATAATATACCTACCTAGTCCAATTTATTTCTTGCGTTTGTGGCTACGGTATATATTGAACAGGTACCTGTAACATAGCTCTGTCAAGGGTTCATCCATTGCTTGTTTTTAGGCGTCGTTGGCTTCTCCAAATAGTATAGGGCTATTTATAGAACATTTGTGAGGCAACATGGCCATGTGAAGAATCGCGCTCTTCCAGGTTTCTTCTGAATTTGGCCAAAATTTGGCATGATTGCACGATGGGACTGCTGCTTTCTGATATGTTTCATGATTCTCCTATCCGAATTACGTCAAATAGGCATAAGTATGGTCCCGGAACTTCATGTCAGAGCTTGCTCAGAGCGAAACAGTTACCGTGTATATTGGGGGCAGGGCCCATCAAACTCAGTGACGGAATTAAGAGTTCAGGTTCCCCTTCAGCATCGATCTGTCTAACCTGACAGGGCAGAGTTAAATGAAGTTGATCGATTGCGGTAGATGTTGCGAGGCTGTCCGTATAGGTCCGCAGCGTAAACATTTAACATGCAGAGCGCCCTAGATCTCAAGTGAATAGATTCATACATGAATATGTTTCTGATCCATCCATATTCTGTTATTCCATTGTGTATATAAAGCTCTATATAAGTCCGTGTTAGAAGTGGTATACATAAGCGTAGAAATTTAGTTTCAATTTCAATTTCGCCTTCTAGGTATCAAAACTTGCCCCAAAATCGTCGTAAAATGAGGTAGCGAGTAGTTGCCATCAAAATAGTCGCAACCACGATAACACTACCTGCAGAGTAACAATCTCTCATCAGTTTCACTGCAGGCGGTCAAGGGTGAGCGACGTACCCGCGTAATAGCTGACTGCGTTGAAGCCGCCAGTGGATCTGAAAATGGCACCCGATATTGGGGGTCCACAGAGCGCGCCGACTGCGGTAAACATCATCACGGTTCCCAGTCGCCGGCCCACGTCGCCCATTTCCCCAAGAGCGAAAACTGGCATGTTGAGAGCCGATACGAACGAAGATGAGGTGAACCTCCACCCACAGTGTCAGCGCTAATTCAACCCGCGCCAAAAACAACTTACCCGTAAAGGATAGCCACAACTATGAGCGAGCCTTTGGTATGTGCATATGGCCAACCGAACGTCATTATGGCGCTAGCAAGTGTCATTGGTACCATCACATTGACAGGGCCTAGGTTTTATTTAGTACCACTCGTCCGAAGTCATCATACAGGAGGAAAGCTCAGACCAAATTTGTCTGCCATAATTCCAGTGGCGATCCGGCCAGGTCCGGAGCTAGCGTTCGCAATACTAACGAGGTAGAACGCAAAGTCCGGAGATACCCCAACAAGGACGGCGCTTGTATTTATGTATGTCAGAACTACGATAAGGGTCAATCAAAATCTTTTTTTTACTAATGGGCGAATCGTTACCGGTGTAAATCCCGAGAAAAGCGACGAGCGTCGCGAAGCAGTATATTGTGAAAGCAGGTGACCTGAAAACCCTGACATTGAAGAGGCCGCCTGGAACGTCTTTTGGCGGGAGTCGTGGTTTGAGCGTGAGATTTGATACGCTCAACATGACCATAGAAATCAAAGCCATGACGCGCATGGTCCAAGAAAATCTGTTTTTCGCGTCAAAGTGATGAATCTATATATTTTTGTGAGGTTTCTTACCCAATGAGGGGCATAAGTTGACGGGCCGCGATTGGGTAGATAGTTCCACCTATCGACGATCCCACTGCCACCATACCCAGCGCCAGCCCGCGCTTGACTAGAAACCAATGACCGACGATTCCCAAAGTGGGCCCAAAACAAATTCCGCTTCCAATCTGCAGGAATATAAAGTGAGCCACACGAGTTTAGCGAGAGAAGCGCGACATAAATTGACGGACCCCAGTCAGAATACCTTGGCAAAGTAGAAAATGCCAATATTTTTTGCATTCCGCAGTAATCAGGCAGGATACAACGACGAGTATACTTCCAAATAAGAAAGGGAATCGAAAATGCCCAAGATCTAGCAACCTTCCCGCAATAAGGCCGGGGAGGAAGACCAGGGCATACTGAGTAGCAGGGGATGAAGGTATTCTGTGCATGGATGGCGGAACTTAAAGCTGGTTACCTGTATTGATCCGATCCATGATCTGATTGGTTGGACATGACTGGGTTAGTACTACAACATTATAACGGGTGGCGAGCCACACTCACATACTTGAGGGTGAGATATCTCGCATTACATTTGACGTGTAATAAGACTGGAACACCTGGATCATGCGTTAGAGAGAGTCCTGCTGCCAATACGCGTTAACTCACCCCCCAGGCATTGACATAACCAAATCTACCAGGCGAAGGTGAGTAGGTTTTTTAAAACGAGTCACTTGAACAACCACGCACGTTGAAAAAGTGCAACACATCGCCTGGAGGGCGGGAGGTGACTTTCAACGCAAACGCGAGGCTATTCTTAGCTTACCCCACAAACAACGAGCCAGGCTCTTGTGCCGCCATCCGGAAAATTTATCTCCACAGACGGTGCTCTCGATGCGATCTCATCGATGCCCTCCTTTTTGTCTTCCCGTTCGTGATTGAAAGACGTCTGGTTTTTTAGTGACGGGAGGTTGTCTGTCGACGCCGCGGTGACAGATCGAGAATTCTGCATGGCCTTGGGAGTGGCGATCGAAGAGAAAGGGACAGTCGGGAATATGTCGTTGAGTCATATTTTTTAAGTCAAAACTCATGGCTGACTGACACAGTCATGGGGATGGTAAATGGTTGAGCCTAGTTGGCCGATTGTACCGGTTGTGCCTTGCTTGTTTGTACAAATAAACACGCCGGGACGTCCCCGGGCCGTGTTTCACGCTGAGAACGCATGCACCAGAAATTTCCTTCGCAGCTAAGAAACCTCAAAAATGAGTCAGAAATTGGGATGACTGATACGCTGCCCAGCCTAAATGTCCGGACCGTCGGGTATGACGGGGAGCGTGCGTGTGGAGGGCGTAAATCCTAATGGCAGCTTGGAGACTTGAACGGATCCAACTTTCTACGGGTTTCTAGTAAGGTAGGGGACATCCATCTCTCTCCAACGTCACGTGCAAGGCGTGACATTTCTATTTTGAGCGGCAGTTATACAAAAATGCATCTAAAACATTCCTTCAACAATTAGATACAAATCGGAAACCAGGAGTTTGTGCCAAAATAGGTTGTGAACCGACGCAAAAAGAAAAAAATGTGTAAAAATGTGTTGCACCCAAATCATATCAAAAATACATTTGGGCGTTTAGATTAGTGGCGCGTCGTGTCGAAATCAACAGAATTTCCCTGGACACACCGGAAATACAGCGAAACACAAAAGGCTCACCCAGAAAAGGTCAAAGAACCTTCAGAGAGGCTCTAAAAGGAATAGAGGACCTGAAAGATTGAAAAAGAGAAGAGAGTGGCACCTACTTTGTGCATATTTTTGTATTTTGCATACCATTCCATGAGATCAAAATCCTAGCTTCTATAACTTTGTATATAGCTTTCTAACAACAATTATAACAATCTCCTGGGAGCCAATTTTGAATTTCTACTCTGGAGTTGCATATCTTCCATCTTCCAGTCCCCGTGAATATAAAAGGAGCGTTATTGTAACAGCACGTGACGTTGGAGAGAGATGGATGTCCCCTACCTTATGTCGCGCAGGAGCCTCTCTATTCATCAGCATGAGAAAATTCGCCCAGAAGTCCAGCCTTTATTCCTGATCCTACACCCTTACAATAGATACATTAAGCATGCTACATGCCTGCAGCAAAAAGTTTGATACAAGTTCGTCACGATTCTATCACTCAATGTTGTGGTTTTTCGTCTTGATGTATTCTGGCGGTGAAAGGGTTGACTTTGGCTACGAAAAAACACTTACTTTCTAAATGCGGAGAGCATGAGGATGGAAACGCACCGGAAGTAGTCCAGCATCGTTCATAGTTTCTGTCGTTGTATTCATCTCGATTGATATAGCTTGAGCGAACTGAAGAAGCCATGGTTAGATACTGTACGGAATGAAGCTTTTTTCCTCCTTACGTCTATTCTTGAATTTTCTCTGCCAGTGGGGTCTCGTCGTACAACAGTCCCAGTCCTGGGTTCGCCGTATAGCTCGACAGAGGCACTATAAATCGTTTCTCTCATCTCCCGACGCTCGTTTAGGCTGAAGATTACATGGTCAGTGATGTCACCACGGCCCGAGAACCACAACATACGCGGAGAGAAGACTGTTAGAATATACTGCAAAAGACGTGTCAATCTGCGTTTAGGATTCAAAACGGGTTCGGCCTACGTTTTGCAAGGAAGGTGTACAAAGCTAGCCAAATAACTGAACAAAGGAGTTAGAGACGTCTCGGTGTTAGGGCGACGGAGAGCAACGTACGTGTTTCGGGAATGGATAGGAACTAGTTTCTTGAAGCATAAGTTAGTATAATGGGGAAGAAAGAGAACGTCGTACACATATTAGCAGCGCCACGGCAGAAACACTAAATGACAATAGTTAAAATAGCAAATACGACAGAAAGGACACGCAAATACCTTGTGAGTAAACCAGTGCCTTTCATAATAATAGGTCATAAAAATCATGACTTAAAAGACAAGGGATCAACTTACGAATGGTATAAGCAACAAGGCGGTCAAGTAGCCTGGCCACCCTATTAGGAAGGGAGTCAGTTCGGGTATCCATACCTGTGCACGAAAGCCGCGTACTTGCTGAAAGCGTTCTTCCGACTCTTGTGAAGGTAGTATACCATCGACGCCGCAATTGTGACGTCGATGATCGCACCGCCGACCAGCAGCGTCGTAATCAGCCATTTCCATTGGACCGCGTATTGAGCAGCAGAGGGCGTAGTGATGCCTTGGTACGAGAGAAAAGTGCTTCCTATCATTCGAGCGAAAGACGCGAGACCACAGACGAGGCCAACATAGCGGAAAGGATCGGGTAGAACCTTCCACACGCGCAGCGCAAAGAAACCCTACAATGGAACGGTCAAGGACGCTTGAAGTAATCGCGGAATTTTACTCACTTGAACCAAAAGCGTAATCAAGCCACCAATTGTCAGCGTCGCCCCCAACGCGGGGAATTGCGTCAGTTTGTCGGGTCGTCCGTATAACACAATCGTTGCGTGATAAATTTCATAGCAGATGGCTATTGTATGTCCAACTTCCAGTAGCCTTCAACCGCGCTCTTAAAAATGACCGACATATCTGAAAGAGAGCATACCAGATACCACCGACCTGAAGAAGGACGAGTCAGCGCTGGGTTCAGAGAAATCATAATGACATCACAGGCGCACCAGTGCTTTTGTTGACCAGTGATCTTCTCTGAATTGGGTAAAGTACAAGTGCGTTTGCAAAGTGACCACGCCAAAGAGAAAGACAGAAAAGAGGGTGCCTATCAATAGTGCTCCAACGGTGTCGGTGAGATCGACATGAATGAGACCTGTCGACATCCTAGAAGGTGGGTAGAGGGAGTGTAAAAGCTGGGGTCTATCCAGGACCAAGAAAGCTCATGCGAACACCCCTGTTTTTTAAGCATACATCGATTGGTACCTTGAATCTTGAATCTGGGATCGGGAGATCGGAGTCGACGCCCTGAAAGTCGCGTGGCGAGGCCAAGTCTGGCCAAGTACATTGATTCTACCTCGGCAAGATGTCCATCCAAAAATGCATCTGCTTTTGTATGAAGAAAGTACTGTTATAGAAAGCCGTAACTTTCTACTTCAACCGGAGCCCTTGCTCCTTGGTTCAAGTGGATGGAAGAACGAATAATGCGTCGGAAGAATCACGGGCCTTTCCGCTATCTGTCGATCAATCCACTCTGCCATAGTCACGCGTCCCTTCGGCATGGGAAGAAGCTCAAGCTTACGTTCAGCCTTGCCCCCTTCCTCTGAGTCTGTCTTCGTATTTTGCAAAGAGACAAAACCTATGTAAGTACATATCCCACTATTATAATTGTGTATATAACATTTTTGCCCGCCGAGCCTTCGACTCTCGACCGGCCTTTACAATCACCGGGCAAGGCTGGAAGAGTTTGCCGAAGGTCGTCTTGGGACTTGACGTTGTCAATCTGTCAGAACCGAAGGAACTAAGTACCTACTACTAACATTATTGCTCAGGTACATATCATTGATCGTTGGCTTCACTAGGCGGAGCAGATCTTTCACAGACATCCGCCCCAGGATTGCGAAGATTTTCTATCCAACTGCAAGTAGCCCCTACAGTCCAGGTAAGAGGCAAGCAACATTGTTATTTAGCAACCATCCTGGCAAAACTACAGAAATCACTATGAGACGATTCGTTGACCTGAAAATACGACATCCCCTCGGAAACGGAGCTACCGTCTAGGCATGTGGATTTGCAAGCACATGCACGGCGATGACTTTCGATTCCGAGAAAATCTGAAGCTACGCCGAGAGAACCTGACAATTTACAATTCACAATGGATCAAGGGGGTGGCAAAAATAAATCATATCGAGTCCCAAGAATCCAGCACATGAACTCCTTCCTCCTGTTGCTCCACTCTATAGGGCATATTTCTCTCGCCGCTCTATGTTTTTCTTGGAAAGAAGAAAACCATGATGACTACTCTCTCCTTACCTCTCGACGAACTAAACTCTTTGTCGCATTGACTGAGAATTGGCCAATATCAGCACAAAGGCAAAGAAGAAAACAAACTTCTGGCTCTCCCTGCAAGACGCTGTACATGACCTCAGGTTAAATAATTTCAGCAAACGTAAAGCTGATCCAAAGTAGCTTGGCAGTGGCGGTAAAGAAAGGAGAAGGGAGATTGTGCAGCACGCTCACGTGGATGTTATGGTGATCCGGGGCCCGAACTCGCGAAGCACCGGGGACGTACTCTCGAATCTCACTTCCACTGCGGCCAAGTCAATTCAAAGGCAACCTAGCGCCAAAGCGACTTGTGTGGTTCCATGTGCTTTAACTCGCCACACATCACGCAGTATGGCAACTGTAGGGATTTGGGAACATAAGTATCACTGACGTTGGTCGTGACAGCTCACCTTGGGAACTGCCGGAAATTCAGGTGAGTAGTATGTCTTTCTAGTATGAGGCAATGGTTGAGAACGAACGTGGCAGATCCAGAAAGACAAGCTCGAGCCTGCCATAGCACCCGGGGGTACACACTAGCCATCCAATCAGCCATCGGTCGCCGTTCAGCGTCTACAAATGTGGTTTTCTTACGTGAACGTTAACTTCGCCCCTATTCTCCCTGACATTCTGAATTTTCCCCCCAACACCGGTGCCGAGAGCTTTCGAATGCGCGGCCGCCGAACCCGTTGATAACTCTCTTGATAGCCGAAGACTTCAACGTGGACCGGAAAACACGGTATGTTGATTTCACGAAGAGAATGCTTCTTCAGAATAACTCCAAGCTCGAATCCTCAGGCATCAGTCGTCTTGAGAGTCGGGGCGGCAAAGATGAACAGTCACAAGTAGTTATTGGCTGGAGGCGATCCAGCTTCAGCGGACGTCGTATCTGACGGATGACATATCTACTTTCAGTAAGTTAGCTGATTCCCCTCCTCGCAGAAAGAGTGGGAAAAAGATGTATTCATTCACAGACGTCTGTTATCACTTTCACAAACGTCATTCGTCATTCGTCATAGCGTATCCGTCACCATTACTCGCTTCTGGATCATAGGGCTCAGGGACATACTAGAAGAAAAGGCATTATTGGGACGTAGAAAAACGAGGGAGTGTAGTACCTTGTGCTCCACTAATTCGATAGGTAAAAAATTGGCTTTTGGGGGTAATTTAGGTCAGCGCTCGATGGGGCAAGGTTCTGAAAATGTATCACATCTTGCAGGTCAATGCAAAATAGGAGTTTTTACCTCGGCGTTATCTCCCCACCATTTCGAAAATGCGGCTTGCAATTCTGTCAACAAAACATCTGCGGAGGGATATATGATGTTGAAACATTTAGCAATGATGTCTCCAAAATACGGATGCAAGGATGGTGCCAAAGTGTCGTAAGAACCGCCATTAGAACAGATCTGATGGTGCTTTTGCAGGACTCCGAATTGCTGATGAACTGATGCAAGCAAGTCCTCGTGAAACGGGAACCTTTCGGAGAGGAGCGCAAAAAGAATGACACCAATTCCAAAAATGTCTATCCGCCTTGGTGACTCGCCATAGTATCCCAATGGGCAGAGGTATATCGGCGGAGGACCTCTAGAAAACTCGTAATAATACGGCGCATTGTGAACAGACAACCCAAAGTCACAGAGAACGGCATGGTAGTCATCCGTCAGAAGAACATTGCTGAGATGGGGATCAGCCCATATAACGTCGCGTGCGTGGAGGTGGGCGAGACTTTGGGCGATCTCAATGGCCCAAGTCAGTCTGGTTGATAGTGGGATGTTGGGGTGAGAGGTCAGATAACAAAAGAGGTCCCCATTGCGAAGTAATGGGAGCATGATTTGCCCATCGTCGTCGGTACCAAGGTAGTTGACAATGCAGGGGTGCAATCCGAGGATTTTGTAAATGGTTTCCTCTTGAACCTCGGCATCTTTTCGGAAAACCTCACCTGTATACCTTGCTATGGTGGACATCACAAGTAAAGGGGAACGGTCTTTAACACGTTCGAAGGACGAGTCACGACACGACGAACTGTAGGCATGTGACCGTGTCTTCAATATTACAATCAAGCGCAAACACGAATTCAAATTTCTATGGCAGGCGCATATCAGTAGCCAATGCTGCGCTGAGCTTGTTTCGCCAGGAATTCTCGGTGATCCGATCTAGCAAGGCTCGTCCCTCGGTCTATGAGCCACCATATTTACAAGAATTTCGTCAGCCTCTTTGTGGGAGAAGTTGTCTGAACGCGTCACAGTCCCGGGCCCTTTGACGAGCCATCGAAATCATTTATTTGCTTCACCGGAGAGTACGAACTCAAAGATGAACCGTTGGTGAGCGCAAACTGTCACATCCCTCTTGTTCATTTTCTGGCTGATGCTAATGCACATTTCTAAGTATCCGCAAAAGGCTCGCGAGCCGTTTAGTTGCTCATGCCTGGTTTAATGGGCGCTCTCAGGACCATTTTCCGTGGTGACTGGATGAATCCCCCTTTGGAGGATGGGCTTATCAGCAATCTGGCATGTCTGGGCTTTCCTCGCCCCTTTTTATTGAGTGCTCATGCGCTTTGTAGAGCTACTAGTATTTGGAAGCGGTGATGACGACAACCAGTTTGTGGGCGGTTTTACTGTTCAAGGCCGTACATATAGTTGTGGCGCCTCATATTCAACTGAGGGGGCATCGAGTTTTGCATCAGCAAAACCAACTGAATGCATCGATGCCAACGGTTAAAGTATAATGCCTCGCTTTGGATTGGTAAATGCACAACTTACAAATACTTTAAAAAGATACAACAGTGATAAAACATCCAATTCCCAACAATACTGCTCATGCCTGATTCGAACAGGCGCTTTGAGACTACAGCTCCTCCTCCTCCTAAACTGGGTAATACTAGGAGGAATGAAGTGACTCCACTATGAGCTCATTGATTTCATCTGACCTGGCCCCTTGTACTAGAGGTTCAAAGAATTTATTGAAAGTGGTTGTTCAAATTCTGCGGGAGACTCGGACTTTGATTTGTGACCATGCATGTAAAGACTCGGAAAGACCTTGAAACTGAGTACTGAGGTATCATATCTACCAAAAAAAAGTCGCGAGTTCTTTGACATAGTGCTCATGCCTGATTCCAACAGGCGCTGTCCGGGTTTCTCCTCTAGTGCGCTGGTTGCTGGAGAAATGAGGCCCGGACACGTCTACCATTGAGCTCTGTGAAGAATTAGCCAACTTCATGTTTTTCTTCAGGCGTTTTCGAAAAACCGAGGAGGCGTTTTGTCGGAGAGTGGTTCAGAAATTAGTTGTCGAGATGGTGGCCGCATGTGCATAATGCATACTACAACATAAAATTCTGGGAACAGTTGAAAGCATCTGGTGCTCATTGTCTTCGTTCCTTCCACAGATCTAGCCACAAAAAGGAGAGAGGGGCAAGTCTACGATTGAGGTTCGTGAGTTCATTCCACTCGACTGTTCTTGCTTGCCAAAACGACACGCCTTTGGATAACGTTGAGCGCCCTGTTGAATTTCCCTGGTCCTGAAAAATCAATGTAGCCACGCAGGCCCGATGAAGCCAAGTCGAAGCCAAGACGAGGGTGGAAAATATTCGAATTTGGGAATTTTGTCAAGAGTGGGGCCAGGGATCCGTCCAGAAATGAAATATTTTGTCGAAGGCGTTGGATGGTGGTAAAAAGCACCACAGACGTGCGACGGGAGGGGGGGTCGTTTACTGGACTTGAAAGTACCAATGATATTCCTGGCCGTCGTGGTCGTTGCTGCAGAGAGCGGATTGAAACTTGAGAGATGGCGGAGCAACTGAAAACGTCGAAACCTACCACCATCTGGTTTGATCAGGCCCCAATTCCCTTGGAAAATCACCGTTCATCCTCCAACGTTTTTCGTACCGCTCAAGCGCGCGTTTAATTTTTCGGACTCTCACCGCCAGTGAGCGCTCCGTCTGTCAATGGTTCCATGAGAACTTTTTTAGACCTCGTGTCCAGCTACGCAAGAAAATCGTCACTCACTACTGCAACTTTATTCTAAGTATCGGAGCCGGTATACCGTCGCGCCAAGACCTCGGATTCTTACATCCCTACATCCAACCACGCGTCAAGTGATTGAGGCAATCCAATTGTCGAGTTTATTTGGGCGTGTGAGTGGAGTACGCCTCGTGTTCTGGTCTGTTGGAGTCATACTCTGAGAAATAGATATATTTGAGTGCATGAGGCTTCAATGACCCTTCACTTTCGGGAGGGAGAGAGACAGCGGAGTTGGGTTGAGTCACTGGGAAGGATAACGTAATCATTCCTGTGGGATTATTTTTTTCGTCGGCGTCTGACTTTTTGTCTCCTCCTCTCCATCACCTCCTCTGAACGATTCCTCGTCGTCGAGCCAATTCGTAACGTGCGTGTCGTCGCTTGCTCTTTCAAACTGGCCAGAATCCTACTATCCTGATTCTATCACTTATCCTCGCTTGCTTCGGGTCGCTGCAATCATATTGATCATAAACTGACGCTCAAGTGCCTTTGTGCCTCTTCTCCCTCTCACACAGAAACACAACACACCTCTAAGACTAAGAAGAAGCGAAAAAAAAAAATGTCGGGCGCCCGAGGATGTTTCAACTGTGGCGGCTGTGCGTGGTTGTTCCTGTTGTCGTCGTTGAAAATCCCCCTCCCCAATTGTTTCTGCGTCCCAGCCGTTTTTTGACCTTTTTTCCACGGGCGCTTCGTCGTCCCTACCCCCCACCCACGTTTCCTTGGCTGGGACTATGCTTTTTTTATACAATGTTGGCAGGTTATCTCGTTTGCAATGAATAGACAAGTGGTCTTTTTTGGCCATTTGATCGTGTTGTAGCGGGTAGCTAGCTAGCACTCCCTCCCTATCATCCTACCTTCTTCCTTCCTTCTTTTATCTCGCGCCCTTCTTTTTTCCATTTTGTCTTGTCTGTCAGTTGCGCGTGGTGTGGGGCGGGGCAGCTACTCCCATCCATACATTGTAACCGCACACACACACACTTGGGTTGTGCACCGTCGCAATCCGTTCCAATATATGTGGTTTTTTTTTGCCATCTCTCTCTCTCTCACCAACCGCAATACACGCACCGCACACGATAGTCCTCCCCACCCCTTTTTCGTTCCCTCCCCTCTCCTGTGTATATGTCTCATATTTGTTGCAGTCGGTCATCAAGCTGCGAATTGCCCCAAAGCTGGCACTCCTACCTGGTAAATGAACCCTTTTAAGCGACACGCCTGCCTCGTTTCCTTTTTGTGTCCTGTTATCTGTGAGATGCTGATGTGCCCGCTCGCCTTGTCATCTGCAGCTACAACTGTACGTTTCCTCTCCACCCAAGCGCTCTCCTACCAGTTTTGACCGCTTTTCCTGCTTTTCATAGGCGGTTTGGAAGGCCACGTCTCTAGGGACTGTACCCAAGAAACCAAAGCAAAGTCATGCTACAAGTGCGGTCAAGAAGGCCATATCGTGCGTCATCCATCCATCTACTTCCCTCTTTCTTCATCAGGCGCTCATTCCGATCTTTCCCCCTAGTCCCGCGATTGCCCCGATAACGCAGCCTCGTCTGGGGGAGGCTATTCCGGCGGTGGTGGAGGAGGAGGCGCTGAATGCTATAAATGTGGCAAGGTCGGACACATTGCGCGTTCGTGCCCTGAGTCGACTGGAGCTGGTGGTGGAGGAGGAGGTGGTGGATATGGAGGCGGAGGAGGAGGACATTATGGAGCGTTTGGTGGTGGTGCGCAGAAGACTTG
The DNA here is from genome assembly GCF_000143565.1 of Laccaria bicolor S238N-H82. Lineage (NCBI taxonomy): Eukaryota > Fungi > Basidiomycota > Agaricomycetes > Agaricales > Hydnangiaceae > Laccaria > Laccaria bicolor. Next base: position 567,487 of record NW_001889889.1, read on the forward strand.
GTATGCCTCCCTCTTCAAGCAATGTGGTAGAGATGAATGCTGATTGGGGATGATGTCGTCAGCTACTCTTGCGGTGGTGTAGGCCACTTGTCGCGCGATTGTGTCCAGGGATCGAAGTGCTACAACTGCTCTGGCGTCGTGAGTTCATCGGTTTTTTAGGAGAGGCAGTTGATCAAGTTGCGTTTGCTAGGGACACATCAGCAGGGATTGCCCCCAGCCTCAGAAGCGGGCTTGTTATACTTGCGGGTCTGAAGGGTGAGCTTGCTTGCCCTATACTATAGCCTTTGCTGATTGACCCGATGCCAGCCATATCTCCCGTGACTGCCCCGGGACGGAGGCCATCTGATTTGATTGTGAAGACGTGTTCATGCACCCATGATTGACTGACATTTTATACTGTACTGATGTCGATTTCTCCCTCGTCTCGTCTCGTTTACGTTCCTTCCTTCCTTGCATGTCCTCTCGTAACAAAAGAATGCGTGTGTACCAACCTACGAGCCTGAAGTAAATAAATATCATAAAAAAATAATACACAGAGTGTGATTGGCCAGAGCATCAGTGTGATATGAGGCAAATTCCCGGCTGGACCCGAAAAAAAACCTCACGAGTGTTTCCGTATATCGCCCGCGCCCTTTTCGCTGTCAACTTTGCTCGTTCCGTATTATAATCCTTCCCGCCGTGGCTAGATCTCTCCTCCTTCCCCTTCCTCCTCCAATCTACTAAAAAAATGCAAGCCGTCCGGATGGTAGCGCGCCGCAACGGTGCCCCCAGGCTCCTTCTCCAACAAAACCAACAACAACAGGCTCGTAGGTGTCTGGCAACGGCCACCACCCTCGGACACGCCGCCCAAGCAGAGACGACGACGACGACGCCTGCGAGGACGGTGGTGCCCATCCCGCTATCGAACGTCGAGGCGCAGTGGGCCAAGTTGTCGAGTGAGGAAAAGGTGGCTGTTCATGAGCAGCTTGAGGTTCTGCAGAAGAAGGATTGGAAGGAATTGTCGCTCGATGAGAAAAAAGCTGGTTAGTCTCTTTGCGTTTTTTCTTTGATTGTTGGCTGGAATGGTGGAGTGCGACTGTGGTTTTGAGGATGTGTTGGACGTTGCCCGTTGCCCTTCCTCGTCTTACTTGTCTTTTGTTGTCCCTCCGCTCGAAACGAATGAATGCTAAAATCCGTCCTTCACAAACAGCATACTACGTAGCCTTTGGCCCTCACGGCCCACGCACACCCACCAGCCAACCCGGCGACAACCTCAAGATCTTCCTAAGCACATTCGCCCTCGTCGGCGTTGCCGGCGTGCTTTTCTACGCTATTCGACAATACGGTCAGTCCCTCACCCCTCCCTTCGATTGTGTGTAGCGGTTGATTGACGTGCTATGTAGCTGCGCCCCCGCCAAAGACACTGACCAAGGAATGGCAAGAAGCTAGCAATGAGCGTGCGTTGGAGATGAAGCTTAACCCTATTACAGGTGTGTACCTTTCCTTTCTCTCTTCATTCCCCCCTTCCCTCCCCTCCCTCCTCGTCTGGTTACTAACCCCCCCATCTTTCACTTTAGGTATCTCATCAGAAGGCTACACCGGCAAAGGGTTCGTACAATCAAAGTAGAACACTCTTTCCTTATCTTTTTCGCAAGAGAGAGAGGTTAGACGCATACATAACATCATTATTAACATATTCAACAACCCAAACCCACCCCGTTATACAAAGTGCTTTTTATGGTATTTGTTGAAATGGCAATTTGCATCGTCGCTGCTCCGCTTCAGTGTGATCGTTGCTGTTGACGCCACGGGCTTTTTGGAGTGTTGATTCTAGGCTTTTGAGGATGGCCTGGGCGCACCTTGTCATGTCGCTTCGTTTCCCCCTTCAGCGTGCTATTGTTGTTCTTTCTGGCTAGGCTATAGAGTGATAGCGCCGTCACCGACCTTTACGTCCCTCGCCCACCTTATCTCCACCCGCTCGCTCGCATTGATAACGCTTGATAACGGCGCATAGATTCTGGTTCCGTCTCTAGCCAACTTCTGCTTCCGGCGACGGAAGGAAAAAGATTGGCGGATGACATCATGCCTACTTGCATTGACGGAATGCTGCATTGCTACGGAACAGTTCTGTTCCCTAGCTCGCTAGCGCTCAGCACTCATCGGTGAGGGTGTGAAAGCATGGATGGACGCGGACCTTGCTCGATCAAGAAGTACCCCGCTGGTGACTCTCGTCTACCGATTCTGATATCGGGCACTCAAGCATCAAATGAGTCGCCTGTCCTAGTATACAATTTGTAGAGCTCAATGGTGCAACTGCTCCGTTCCTTCACCTCAATCTATAGAATCCGGAGCGGAGGTTTGAAAGCGTCTGTTCGAATCAGGCATGAGCGTCAAGTTCAACGAAACAGGCCTTTTCAACTTTTTGGTAAGTTCAAAAACGGCCGGGTCAAGTAGAAACTTGTAAAGCTTCATTGAGGATACTAGCTGGATTTATGTTACATGGATCCCTTATCATACAGATTCCAGAAAGACAACAGGTATCAACGGTGGATGGTATCGGAAATTGGATACATCCCCTCTTTGAGCACACAAGGATCGGATGAGTCGCCTGTCCAACTAAACAACGTGTAGAGCTCAATGGTAGACTTTGCAAATGCTCTGTTCCTCAGATTATATTCACCTAAATAGAATCTGGAGCGGAGGTCCTGAAAGTGTCTGTTCAAATCAGACATGAGCACATGAAAGGAGACTGAGATATATCTTTCCAAATTTTTGTCAATATTTATCAAATTGAAAAACAGCTGGGACAAGTGGAAATTTGTAAAGCATTCATCAACTTGGAGGTCAAAAGCTGGATATATGTTACATGATTTTTTTTTCATGCGGAAAGACAAGAGGTATCAACGGTTGATCAACGGTGGTATTGGAAATTGGATACATCCCTCTTTGGGCATGCAATTGCAAGGATCAAATGAGTCGCCTGTCCAACTAAACAACTTGTAGAGCTCAATGGTAGACTTTGCAAATACTCTGTTCCTCAGATTATATTCACCTAAATAGAATCCAGAGCAGAGGTTTTGAAAGTGTCTGTTCGAATCAGACATGAGCACTGGTGAGTAGTGTCAATCTTTTCAATTTTTTGTCACTGGTATTTACCAGGTCAAAATATAGCGCAAGGATCAAATGAGTCACCTGCCCAACTAAACAACTCATAGAGCTCAATGGTAGACTTTGCAAATGCTCCAATCCTCCAGTTATATTCACATTAATAGAATCTGGAGCAAAGGTTTTGAAAGTGTCTGTTCGAATCAGACATGAGCACTTGTGCCATGTCCTCGATGTTTCAACTTTTTGTTGGTATTTATCAAGTTGAAAAACAGCCAGCTCAAGTAGAAACTTGTAGTCCTTCATTGAGAATACTAACTGGATTTATGTTACACTTACATGGATTTCTTTTCATACATTGTTGAGAAATTGCATCTGGAAGTGACAAGCGGCATTGCAAAGAAAATTTTCTGTTTATAAAAAGGATTTGCAAGCTGATTGAAAGTGGTAGTATAGTGTTCAGCAGATGCTCTGAGCCAGGAAAGAAATAAGAAATAACTTATGCTTGAACTACACGACCATGTTGATTAATTTTGTGTAGAATTGAGCCATGTTTGGACTTTCTCTTGGGTCTTTTCTTCCTTTGCTTCATGTGCCCGTCACTGACCCTTCCTGGCATTGTGCATCCCAAACCCCAAGATCATGTCAGTAAAGTTGGCTTGGGTCTGAGAGGAGTCCACAGCTTGCATTTCCTGCCTTCTCTTCTCTCGTGCAGCAGCCCACAAAACACATGGAGCATCATCATCATCTTCCTTGTAGTAAATATGCCTAGTGTGTTGTCGGGTCAAGTCCACAAAGTGAGGCACCCCCCAGGTGTGGAGGGCAGCACAGCCATAGGAGATGTTGAAAAGAAGCAGTGGTGGCCAGTCATCATGGCCCACATGTAGTGTTTGAAAGTCCGGTTCGGTCCGGTTTTTTGATGCCCAGGGGCGTTAACCGTAACCGTAACCGGTCTGCCTTTTCCCCAGAAGTCAAAAGACCAGACCGGACCGCAAAAAGACCGCAGACCGCGGTTTTTTGCGGTCTATAGACTGGTTTCGGTCTGCATCAGTTTTAACCGGTTTATGACCGGTCTTTAGGCCAATATTTTAAAATTATGAATCGGTAAATTTATTAACATCTCTAATAGCTTCAAAACGAGCCCAAGAACGTTAAATCCCGTTAGGTATTGGTGCTTCTATAAAATAAGTCTGGTACATCTATTATTCCCAAAAGTAATTTACATTTTAATTCATATCTCTCTCGTTTTTTTACCAAATCGTACGTTCTTGGGTGCGTTTTAAAGGGTATTTAAGGGGCTACAAAAAACCGGTCCAAACCGGTCAAGACCGGTTCACGTTAACCGGTCTTTTTGCGGTCTTTACATTTCAAAAATAAAAGACCGTAACCGCAGGTCCGGTCTTTTGCGGTCTTGGTCCGGTCTGGTTACGGTCTTTTTCCAGTCACGAGACCGGACTTCCAAACACTACCCACATGTTGCCTCGCATCTGAGTTGTGAGGTGTCACAAATGCAGTGGCAACATCAGGGTCTTTAAAGTGCTGAAGTGTGAGGCGATTGGTGGCAAGTGATGGATTGAAGCCCAGATGTTTGCCATTGCCAGTGGGTTGCATGACGACAGCCACGTCGTCGACAGACATCACGAAATTTGGGGTCTATCAATTAGTTTGGCCACATGAAAGGAAATTTGGTGAAATAACTAACTTGCAAAAAGGTGACCACAGATTCTCCAAATGGCCTGTGTAGGCCTACATAAAGCAGGATTCCGTTATGTGGATCATTGATGTCATCCAAGGGTGGATCCAAAACCTCATTCCTGTGGGCAGCAAGACTTTTGATGTACTGGGGCCTGGAATAAGAAATTACGAGGGATTCAAATATTCAGAAACATACCTGGTTTCCCTTTGCATGAGGAATAATGTGACAAGCCTGGAAGTTTGTTGCTGCACCAGTCATCAGACAGGTTCCATCCCGATTAATCATGTCCTGTGCGAAATGGCCACGGCGAGTGGAGATAGTTGATGATTCTGAAGTCCTGTCGTCCATCATATTAGGGTCAAGCAGAAGTGGTTCTGACATTGTGTGAACATTGATCATTGACTCGGAGGCGTCCTCACTCCAACCTCACTGGGACACCCGAAATATATTACTTGCCTTGTTCGTCGGGTACATAGTAATAAACGCCGGCCTCTAGATCCGTATTGAGATCGGAATATTCAACCACTGGGCCAGTGGTGGATCGGGAGATGTGGCCTTTGATTCCATAGATCATAAAGCCTACGAACCGCAACCACTTGAGGGGGTGCACTGAGAAGCGTTGACACGCCTCAACACTGACAGGAATGGATAGCGCAGGCTGGTATTCACCATTGATTGGCATTTGGAGCTCAACAATGGCGGCCATCTTGGATGAAGAAATGTGGGTTACGCGGTGACGAGTGACAAGGAAAACTTGAGGGCATGTTTAATTTCGAGACTTTTGAGAATTTTATGCGAGAGGTGCGCATGGTCGACGCAACAGCGAGCTTTTCGACAAATACACAGGGTACAACGAGGGCAAGGGTGACGCGGAAGCGCAGCAAGAGTGCGCCACCTCCACATTCACATTCCTTGTGTGAGCTGATAGGGTGCGGCACGACATGACAAGACCTTTACCTGACTACTGTATATGTATCGAATCCATACGTAACACCTCTCCAAGATCAGCTATTCAACCTCCACATCCCGTCCCTCACGACGACCAACCCCTCCCTCTGCGCAGCCTCCATGAACGTCGAGAGCTGCTCTATCGACTGATCGTACCCCGGCGCGAACCTTAACATGGTTTGAATCCGGTCAAGGGGTAAATTCCCAAGGTTGGTCAACATCCCTTCGATGAACTATACATATCGTCAGTTTCGGGGCTGGAGCATGGTCGAGGAAAGGAATAGACAAACCTTCCAATAAACCTCCATCTGTTCGGCCTGTTGTTGCTGTGCAGTTATCACGGGCGGTAGTTCGGGACCTGCGTTCCCCACCAGCAATTAGCACAAGCACCCAATGGATCATTAGGTAGCTAGAAACGTACCTGCAGAAACGCCCCATTCTTCAGGTGACCTCTTGCCAGACACGTCCTCCTCCACCCTCTCAAGAAGCACAAACATATTCTCAGGTTCCTCCTTCAACATGCCCATGTTCACCCATGTGACTACGGCTTTGAACACAGCGCTTCGATCAATATCTCCCACTTCTGTAATGAGCTCCTCCAGCGTCCATTTATCTACCAAAAGAAAATGACGGTCAACATAGTAGCTGGGAAGGAAACGAAAACAGGTGAAGGACGCCCATCAACCAGGCCAACAAAACAGGTTGTTCAACCCCATAAGAGCGCGACCAACATCTCTTCATAACACTCATAGCAAATGATGCAAACTCACCCTTATTCGAAAACATCTCAATAAAATCAGCTTCAAGCGGAGGCACGTCCGCCTCCACCGTCCGATCGTCAAGCTGCAGCTCTAGGCGTACAGTCCCCAAATGGGACAACCACTTCAGTTTCTTGTCAGACTTGAAGATACTGAATTCTTGCGCATATAGGTCCTGGAGTCTTTTTTTAGGTCACGTTGGTTCGAAGGAATGGGGAGAAGGACGGGAACGAGGGACGTACTGCTGGGACTGTCCTGGCATGACCATGTCACTTGATTCAAGCGCGGGCCAAAAATGTTTAGATATGATTGTTGGATGTACATCTGACTGTAAATAGATTGCACATCAGCTTCAGAATCTCAGAGAAAGAGTGGAAAAAACAAACAGCTTTTTGAGATTGAACATGCCCATCGATTCTCTTCGAATCAGTCATGTCCTTCAACATGACCTCGCACACTTGCAGCGCAGCTTCTCCAAATCGGATTTTCAGGATTTCGATGTTCCTTCTCTGATTCCGAGACACGAGCATCAGTTTGATTCAACAACAGAAGGAAGAAGATGGCTTACCTCCTTCTCAACCCTCTCAAAGTTCCCATCCTTGGTAGCCAAAAGCCGCTGCACAAGCAGGACCTGCAGCTCTTTCACAAAAAGATCTTTCGAGTCGTATATGCTGACCAGCGTGCTGATGACGTCGCTTGGCTTGTTTGTTCGGAATTCTGTGGGGAAGGGAGAAAAGGCAAAGTGAGTTGATGGTCATAACAAGGTGAGCCGCAGATGAAAGGACATGAAGGAGTGAGGCGAGCGAAACGAAACTCCACAACCAAGGTCCTTTATCAAAAACAAAACGGGGAGGGGAGGGGGAAAAAGCAGATAAACCACCCACCAGGCCCAGCATCAACCGGCTCTGGCTCCCAATTCGGATCACCATAATCATCCACGGAATCCATCACCTGCTGCAACGGCACAATCGGCTCATTCTCATCCACGAGCGCGTCGCCTCCATCCGAGTCGTCCCCGACGAGGTTGGCGACGATGCATCAGATGGTGTCTGGTCGGTCTCTGTGAGGTATGTTAGGTTGTTCGGGGGAAGATGTATGAGAAGGAGAAAGTGAGGTACGAAGAAGAAAAGAACGACGAGAAAGGGGGTAGAATGGATTGCAGGGATGGAGAAACGGGCAAAAAAACAAGGGAAGATTTACCTCAAATATCGTCGTATAGGATCCGCGACTTTGAAAAGCAACACTCCCGGGGGATTTACAATCCTCAAACACTTGATGGTAGTGACGTATTGCGATAAAATGAGTTTCGTGTCTGCGCCTGGGTGGAGGAGACGTTTTCGGTTTCTAGAGAGTTGAAACGTTAGTAAGTAGGAAGGGAAGAAAGATGGAGGATGAAAGAGGGAAGGAAAAGGGAGGAATGACTAGAACGGGAAAGAGCGTACGCTTTACGGAGAGCCGTGACGAGGGCCGTTCGTTGGTCTACGCGTTGTAGGCAGTCCTAAGCGCAAAGAGAGCAGCTGTGAGTGAGGTGAATCGAACGAGGGTAAATGACCAATGCGTTACCTTGAGATCATTCAGTGTGCCCATAGAATCTGGAAAGTCGATGATAATGTCGAATATCTCTCTTGTTCTGTTGTGCATTAATGAGTACATTATGTCCGCACAAATGAAGAAAGAAACACACCTTAAATCGCACAACGTCTTATTGATATGAAAATCAAACCTCGATCCAACACCCTGCAACATACTCCTCGCCTCCTCAGCTACAACAAAGCCAAGACTCTCGTCAACAACCCTCAAAAACCGTAAAAAGAACAAAAACACTTACCCGTCGAAGCCCCCCTAGCATAAATAACCAACATCCACGGAACCACCTTGTCCGACATCCATGACCTCAACACATCCAACATCGTAGTTCCCCACTGGCCCGTACACGTCTCCAAAACGTACGCCTCGATATGCTTGTACCTTACGCTGGCAATCACGCTTTCATAGCGATCTATCAATCCCAGCTCTTCGAACTCGCCAAACATTTCTTGGATTATCTGGGGTGTTACTGTGATTTTTGAAGGGGAGGGAGAAGCAGACGCAGACGAGGAAGGGGACAAAGGGGAGGGTGAAGGCGAAGGGGAGAGTGACACTGAACAACTTGTAGAGCTCAGTGGTAGACTTTGCCTCAGGTTATAGATAAAATCCGGAGCGGAGGTCCTGAAAGCATCTGTTCGAATCAGACTTGAGCAGTCCGGGTTCGACGCCGATCTTTTCAACTTTTGAGTTTTTGTTGATATTTATCAAGCTGAAAAACAGCCGGGTCAAGTAGAAACTTGCAAAGCGTTCATCGAAGGCACAAGCTAGATTTTTGTTGCATCATACAAAAAGACAAGAGGTATTAATGGTATCATCGTGGATGGTATCGGAAATTGCATCTGACTCGGAATGGGGTATTAGAAGTGGCCAAAAGAATCTTTCTGCCCTTAAAAAAGACTGAGGTGAAGTATTGGAAGTGACGAGTGGCAGAACACCAGAGGGATTTCATGTCTATGGAAAAGAGGAGATCCTGAAAGTTGTGTCGGAATGGAAGTGACAAGCGCCAGAGCATGCGGAACAGCGAGAAAGACCGCGAGTCGCCAAGAATTTGATGAAGTGTTGAAAAGACTGTACTGTGGAGGCAGAGCAAACAAGGAACGATTGCTGCTACCTGTGAGTAGTGCATGATCGTTAGTGATTTCCCAACACTAGAAAGAGTGAGGAAAAACCCATTATTCACTGGCAACCGGCGCCAAGCCTGGAGCGTTGTGATGCTTGTGGGGTTTCCCCTTTTGCTGACACGACCCCTCTCCGTTTTTGCGCATAGAGATACATTCGCGAGTAGTGGTCCAAGTCGCCCAGTACGTAGCAGGGTTATCGCAGTAGCGGAGACCATTTTGTTCACACCAGTCAGCTCGGCCGAGGAGTGGGCCTGCGGTTGGATCGTACGACTCCACGTACGAATGATAAGCCTTGCCTGCATTCTCGTGCGGTGCGCAGACACGGTGGACAGAGAAGGAGGCCGTCGCTATTCCTTCCCCACCGACGACATTGACGTTGCCAGTCGTAGCTTTGCAGACAAACGATTTTGTTTCGTGTTTGACGTAGCACATGGATGTATGCAAGATGTATGCGGTCATAGTCGTTATGAATTTATATATCGGTATAGGAGGCGGAGCCTTTATCGGCGTTTGAATTTGAACTTTGACAATGAAACGCAGTGACTCCACTTGAATCGTTTTATCTTCCACTGCTCCCAGTGTCACTGAGGTACCTTGCTACATACGAGATCGACAACACCGTCCAACGTTTATACAAAATGATCATGAAAGGTGAGCTGCTTTTTGTCACTTTAAGGAATTTGGCAGGACAGCATCAACTCCCACCTCCAGGCAAGATTTTTAGAAAAGATGACGACGCTAACGAAGAAGCAATATATAAAATTCTTGGATCGCACCCTCGCATTGTCCATTATCTCGGTACAGACGATCACACAGGAGAAATTATGCTCCCACTACTTCAAAATGGCGACCTGTTCTCTTATCTGATTTCTCACACCAACATACCAATTGCCGCTCGGTTGACTTGGGCCGTCGAGATTGTCCAAGGTCTCGCCCACCTCCACGCTCGCGACGTTATTTGGGCCGACCCTCATCTTTGCAACATTCTTTTGACTGACGAATACCATGTTGTTCTCTGTGACTTTGGACTGTCTATTCACAACGCACCCTATTATTACAAGTTCGCCAGAGGTCCGCCACCAATATACCTCTGTCCATTGGGATACTACGGTGAATCGCCAAGGCGTGTGGATATTTTTGGACTAGGCATCATTCTTTTTGTGCTCCTCTCCGAAAGGTTTCCGTTTCTTGAGGACCTCAAGCCGTCAATTCATCAGCAATTCGAAGTCCTGCAGGAGCATCACCGGATCTGTCTCAATGGCGGCTCTTTTGACATGTTGTCCCCATCCTTGCACCCGTATTTTGGCGATATCGTTGCTAAATGCTTCAACATCAAATACCAATCAGCAGATGTGTTACTGACAGAACTCCAAGCTGCATTTTCGAAATGGTGGGAAGATAACATCGAGGTAAATAACTTTTCTATCTTGTATATATCTGCAAGATGTGATTGATTGTTCAGAACATTCACGATGTCCCTTCGAGCGTCGCGGTAAATTATCCCCAGAAGCCGGTATATTTGCCGATTGAAGTAGTGCAGCACAAGGTAGCATGTCTCTTCATTCTTGTACGTCCCGTTAATACTTTTCTCTATAGTACACCCCTGAGCCCTGGGTTCCACAAGCGAATAATGGTGACGACGAATATGGCTATGAAAACTGACAGTGGTGAAAGAGGTTGGGGGGCAATTGCTGTCCATCTGTGTACTGCAACTCTTTCAATTTCGAATGGCTACTTCTCCATGATAACACAATCCATAATAAATTCTCTGGTTTATGACCGGTCTTTAGGCTAATATTTTAAAATTATGAATCGGTAAATTTATTAACATCTCTATTAGCTTCAAAACGAGCCCAAGAACGTCAAATTCCGTTAGGAATTGGTGCTTCTATAAAATAAGTCTGGTACATCTATTATTCCCAAAAATAATTTACATTTTAATTCATATCTCTCTTGTTTTTTTACCAAATTGTACATTCTTGCGTGCATTTTAAAGGGTATTTAAGGGGCTACAAAAGACTGGTTCACGTTAACCGATTTTTTTGCGGTCTTTACATCTCAAAAATAAAAGACCGTAACCGCAGGTCCGGTCTTTTGCGGTCTTGGTCCGGTCTGGTTACAGTCTTTTTCCAGTCATGAGACCGGACTTCCAAACACTAATCAGCATTGTTGCAACTGCCATATAGTTTCCATATACCGCTGCCAAAAGTGCATACTGTCCTCCCTGTGCATTTACATCTGCTCCCTTCTCTATGAGCAGCTTTGCAATTGCCTCATACCCTCCACATGATGCTATATAAAGTACACTTCCACACTGTCCTCTCTGTGCATTTACATCTGCTCCCTTCTCTATCAGCAGTGTTGCAATTGCTGTATGGTTTCCATGTAATGCTGCCAAAAGTGCATTCTCATATTGTCCTCCTTATGCATTTACATCTTCTCTTTTCTCTATAAGCAGCTTTGCCACTGCTTCATGGCCTTCATATGATGATGCCTGAAGTACATTTCCATAGAGTCCTCCCTGTGCATTTATATCTGCTCCCTTCTCTATGAGCAGCTTTGCAATTGCCTCATGGCCTGCAAATGATGCTGCCTGGAGTGCATTTCCATGGCATCCTCCCTGTGCATTTACATCTACCCCCATTTCCAACAAGGCATGTGATGCTTCAGTTAGTCCAGCCAGTGATGCATAATACAGTGGTTTAGCAATCTCCATCCTCTGTTCTTGTTCATCCAGGTAGTGTCCATCTATATCATAAATCTGGTGTGGAAGTGTGACTTGTTTCATTCACGACGCACTCCATATTTTATTTTTCTCCCTACGTACATTTTTATTAGTTTTATTTTATTTTACGAACCTTTGCCGAGTTTGATACTGAACACCATCAATGAGCATTAGAAAGACTTTGATTTGACAAGATGTATGACATCATCGTTTGGCTTTGTTCGCACTGCACCTCTGGTGAAGGATTCGGACTCGGACGCTTGCATTATTTTCTGTACGCTTTTATTTTGAATTGTTCATTATTTTCTGTATGCTTTTATTTTGAATTGTTCATTACTCTCTTCTGCTTTTATTTCTTCGTACTTATGACAGATCTCACCAACCCAAAGCTCAATCTGAGGACCAGACGGTAGGGTAGAACATCGATGCTTGGGATGTCTGCACTGAAGGCAGCAGTTGCGCATGTAAATAGACCTCTCCAAGTGTCGTACATTCCCTGAGTCATACCTGGTTCGAAGGTTTTGCCTAGGAATCAAGTGGGTGATGTCAATTCTATTTTTGTACTTTCTTTTGTTCCTTTTTGAACATTTTGACGTTCTTCCCCAAAGAATTGGTCTGGCAGCATGAGAGTACGTGCATTGCCTTGTGATTTTCTATTTTTGTACTGTTTATAAGGTGTCCTCCCACCTGTCGAATGGAGTCATCTTCTTTCCCCCTCTTTCATAGTCGGATTCTTAAGTCATCCACTCATCTCCTCAAGAAATTCTAAAGTTTACACGATGTTTCTACAAGTCATCTTCAAGTTCTCTAAGTTATACGTTTGAGGCGTATCAAGTAATTACAAGTGTTTTGAATCGACACGTCCCAAACACATATTCAGCTGAGTTGCCTTTCTTTTACCAGAATCCTCTCATGCCACGTTCTCCGCCACCAAAAGTCCTTTTCAAGCGCTTATCTGCACATTGTCCCTCTTTGACATCCCCTCGTCCATTCAACATCCTCTTCTCTGAACCCTCTACATACATAGATTTCCTTTGACGTGTTTCTCTTTTTCTTTATTTGGCTTTACTTTACTTCATTTCTCAGCAAACGACCAGATCACCTGTCCTTTTTAGGATCTCTTAGCTTCCATCTGAAGGAACGATTCGCTTCCACACTGGACCTAGTTCACAAAAGCATTATTTTCATCTCTTAGAAGCTTTATTATTAATGCAAATAATGAAGATGACTGAGATTTATTCTTGCAACCAGAATGTGCATGTGTAATCCAATGTTCTGCAGCATATTTTGCAAGAGGGGAAGATACATCCAGATGTATATCAAGAGGCCCACATGTATTCAATTGCAAAAGATTGGCCAGGCAGATTTGAGATATCACAGAGTGTGATACCTTCTCATTGAAGCTGAAGCCCCTGACTTGCTGGACAGCATGATTTTGAATATACTGAGATATAAGATATTCTTTGACAGAAAAGTGAGAGAGCTTGATGACACGTGTTTAATGTTCAGCATCCATTTCAATTTTCCAGTATTCTAACTTATACCTTCTGATTCCATAACAAAACTAGAACACATTTTCAAGACATCCTTAATATCTTGAAGTTCATTATCAGATTTATACTCTGGTCCATTCTCAGCAGAAAGATCAACAGCAGCAGTTGCAGCCAGTTCTCTCAGTTTAAGTGGATGAACAGCAAAGGACAGCCACTGTAGAAACAACTTCACATAACTGTGATCTTTTTTCTTGATCCCCAGCAAGATTTGATCATATGTTTTATCCAAACCCTGAGGTAGATTAGCTAGCTGCTTTTTCAGATCAGCCCTTGTTCGGCACTCTTTGAGCTCATTTAGCTGTAATGCAACCCATCAAAACCTAAAATTGCATTCATTAATTATTCTGTCAGTCAAATCTTAGACTAAACATACATTCCATCTGCTTGTTCCATCAATGTCAACTTTATTTGTTTTTGGGTCTCAGAATCCCATTTTTGCAAGTCAGAGTCATTTTGAAACTGATAGTCAACATAGGCCACAAGATCATAATTTCCAGATTCCTCAACCAAGTCAAGAAAGTGATAAGACTTCAACTTGTTCTCAATCTCCTGTTCTGGATGGCTAGTAACTATCAAATGAAGCCCAAGGTTTACATCTTTCTGCAAGATAAAGGTCTGAATCCAGTCAAGAATCTTTCCTCTTTCAGCACATTCATCAAGAGCATCCAGAATAATGAATGTTGAGTTAAAGCCATCAAGAATTATTTGAAGAGTATTCTGCAAATCATCCAGAGTTGGCTCCTGATGGCCATTACAACAGCCAGCATACAGCTTCACTAAGACTGTAGGCACTCTACCCTCACATTTGAGAGAGAATTGCCAGATGAGTGATCAAATCAGTTTATCATGCAACTGGAAATCCTTCCGTGAGTCTCTTCCATCAAAAAAGAAATAAGCTGTAGCAGAACTGAATCTCTGGAGGAGATCATGAATGATTGCTGAGCTATAATGAGAAATTTCAATGAAGTTCATAAAAATTATGAGATTTCCAACCTTAAAATGGTTTTACCAGAGCCAGCTGGACAGACTGTCAATAAGATGTAACTGTACAAATTTTGTCAGAAAACTTACATTTTCCTTTAATCCAAAGAAAGTCAGGCTGTTTTAGCCACTCAGAAAATGCATCTCCATTGAGAAACCATAGACAGGTGTCTGGCTGACTCTTTAGAATTGCATATGCAGCATTGTAGTTTATAGACTCCTTGGGTGGAGAAAGCCACTTATAAATCTTCTCTGCTGAAACAAAAATTGAAGTCAATTATATATCTGAAATTAGAACCTGTAATAATAGCCAGTTGTTCATCCTTCATTGTCTCAAGTGTGATTTGAATAATTGGGTCCACACCTATCAACAACAAATGATATTAAGATGAATATGATGTTTTTCTTACTTACCTTAATTGATGGTACCTGTAAAAATATAAGTGAAAGCAATAAAATGTGATGACCCAAATTCAACAAACCATAGATAGGGCCTGTGTTCACATTTTGAGCAGTAATGTTATTTATAGTATCAAATTGAAAGTTTGTTGAGAACTCTGCATGGTCTTCAGATTTGAGCTAGACTATAATTATTAGAGTACTGACCAGCAGGCATCACTTCTGCATTCAGAACAGAAGGACTAGGAAGAGAGGTAAGCAAGTTGGAACTTGAAGGAGCTATACAGAGTTATCAGAAATAGAACATAAACATTTGGAGCAAGCATGAACCAATCAAGATAGAAGACAGCTGTTGCAAGGATTCAACAGCTGCTTGCACAGGGCCTTCACCCTGATCAACTGTGAGATTGGAATTGATGAAGGTCAATGTCAACTTTATAGCAACCATCTTGAAGGGTATCTCACAAGCAGAAGTTGGTTCAGCCTCCACTGACACCAGGCCTATGTTCAAAACAGAGGCAATCAGTGGAGAGGTAGGCAAGTGAGTTCTCAGGAAATCTATATCAGAGTCACTTATAATGAATGATAGAAGTCTGAGGCTGATACAGACCAGTGGGGGTAGGTAAAACTTGTTGCAGGTGCTCAATCACCCCTCCCTCAGGGACTATAACCTGATCACTTGCAAATTTGATTTGATGAGTGAGTGATGTTCAATTTGGGGCATGAAGATTAGAAAGTATCTTACTGGTGACTGGTATGGCTATATCCACCCCATGGATGGTCAAAGATGGAGTTATCAAGGTAGCCGGGGCAGAGCTGGGGCCAGCTATATTGATGCCAGTGCCATCCGTGGATTCAGGTATTGGAGAGAGTAGTACTAGTCTTGTGAATGCTTTTTTCAAACTGTAAAATGGTTCAATGAAAGGGTCACTGGATAGGGTACACATTGTTCATGACGAGATGGAAGTTAAGATGAAGATGCGTGTGTGGCCTGCTTGTTTGGGTGTGGCTGTTCGCAAATACAACTCCACTCTCCCACAGATTTTGCAATTGTTGTGGCTTACAGTCATTGACAAGCAAAGCCCACTAATAAAAATGGAAATGTTTTGATGGCTACCAAAGTGCCTGGAAAATGTGCAGAAACATTGAGGGAAGCTTCTGGCCAAATTTCAGCCAGGTCTCACAAGCCGTTTTGGAGAAAATGGCCATATACAGAAATAGACCCTAAAATTTTGGCCGGGACACCAAAAACTGCCAGGAAAAATATGAAAAATAGCGGAATCACTTCCTTTCATGGAGAACAATCTGCCCATCAACTTTCGAAACAATTTATCGAGCGGTTCTTCTGGAAAAAATTGCCAAACATTGACCCAAATTGGGCACTTAGTCACTTTTGATGTGACATCTATCACGGGACTAAGAAATTCCATCACACTAGGCGTTCGAAACGCAGGGAAATCCCTTTCTGATGGATTCTTTGCCCTTTCTGAGTAGCTTCCAGCCGAAGCCCAGCACAGGTACCAACTTTCGATAATTTCTGGGCGGTTTTGACCTGTTTTTCTCCTTAAATGTTGCAGTTTTTTGGTCGAAAATTTTGGCCACACCCAATTCCTCGTGGGAAAATTTTCGGAGGTGTGTTTTTCGACGTATTTCGCAAATCCGAGCCAGAATCTGGAAAAATCTCAGCTGTAGATACATTATTTACCGAGATACCAAATTAGTGGGCTTTGCTTGTCCACGACTGTACGGCTGTCAAGGTATCGATAACCACAACACTTCACTTAGTGATTTTGTTTGCCTTATCCTCTCGCTTCCGCGCGACACATCGCTCTATTTTCTACAGGACATTTCTCGCGCTGGTAACTATGCAGCTACCAAAGAATCAACGATGACGTCGATTCAGAGGGGCAAGAGCATAAAAGGGTGCGTGGTCATAGCTGTGGTCAACCTTCCAAGATGGCATGATGATCCACTCAATGATTTTGAACAGGCTAAACTTCAACGTTCAACGTCGGTTCCCTCGCGCTGGTTATTGGTCTGCAATGCTTCCCACCCAGCCACTGCTGTCCCTCCTCTGATGTATCCTCCTCCTGTCCCTCTGCCTGGACACTACCGCCATGCACCTGCACCTGCTGTGCCACCTGGCCAACACCGAGGTTTCCATTCCGCTCCTTCGGTGCCCTTCATAGCTGATCACCTTCAAGGCCAAGGTCGCACAAATCAACTCCATATCGCCGAGGTGTCTAGGGCACTGACGGGAAGGTTGCGAGGATTCATTCTGTGAGGAGTGGAGGGAGAAAGAAGAAGCGGCCGCGTTCGTTACTTGAAAGCAGGAATGGGGGCGGGGTGCATTGGCAATGCCACTCTTGACAGGGTATAACTCGCTTGTACAAACGGCGTCGATGGGCGGACGACCATATGGCGCCCCCAGCTGTGGAGAAACCCTCCAGGGTAAACCTAGACGAGAGCCTAACGCCCTCCCAAAGTTAATGGTCACGCTGTCGTCGTTTACGGTTGCCACCTGATTGAAGAGGTCAGTACATGCTCGTATTTGGAGTTTGAGGGTATATTCTTACGCTCATTTTTTAGGGAAGTCACACCCTTTTTTCCCGATCTTTTGGCCTCGTAAAAGCGGAGACCCAGATATGGGAAGTTTGCTCAGTCCAGAAAGCGGTGAGATATCCATGTATAGCGTGCGATCTAATGATTCTTTCAATGCGAAATCGTCAGCGTCACAATAATCTACAGAGGCAGACTGACGTACCTTCATCGTTAGCCTGTCCTGGCTCCGTTTACGCCTCCCTCAACATCGCCGTTACTCGTTTCAGGCCCCGAGACGACGTATGGCCATCCGCAAAACCGGCTCAGCCTTGTTTCCCTCTTCAATCAAGGCCCTGCAAGCCTTATCATCTTCGACGAGCATCTTCTCAATGTCCTTGTCGCTGAGTCCAGACGAAGAGGCAACGGTTACTGACTGGTCCTTGTCGACCTTGTCCTCCAGCGACACGTTGACAATGTGCTTGGAAACAATTAGTAGTGTGCAGGATGAACAAGGCAACATAGCGTACTCACTTTTCATGACCTTCCCACTCCTCAGGATCCTATCCCACCTCCTAACCGCGCTCCGTAGTGTATCCAACCGTTCCCCGCACTCCCGCGCCCTTCCAGCGGCGTTTACGCGTTAAATTTGATTGTTGGGTCTTTGTGTACGCGTTGTCATTGCCTTATTTGTCTTCTAGCGCGTCGTTTCAGCTTGTGGTAGTCAGTAGAACGAAATCTATGAAGTCTTGTCAGTAGAAAACTTGCGGGAAAGAGAATATGGTACGTCGAGTCTTCCGAGAGAGTGAATGCGAATCTGCGAAGGTATGTCAATGTCATGAGAATTTGCAGGAGTGTCCTCACATACTTTGGTCGTTTAACGTGTCCTGGCTCCGTTTACGCCTCCATGATCGCCATTGCTGGTTTGAAGTCTCCAGACGACGTATCTCCATCCGCAAAACTGGCACATGCGATCCAGAATGCGGCTCCATGCTAAGTGCTGAGTACGTGGACACAACTACGGTCGTCAGTGTTGTGCATGATATACAATGGGACGTAGATACTCACTTTGGGTCACCTGGTCCCATTCTTTACAACCCAGCAGCGTATCTGCTCGTTGTGTGCAGTCCTACGCCCTTCTGGCGGCATTCACGCGGTGGATTGCGCGTCCACCCTTCGTATATGCGTTATCGTTGCTTTGTTCGTCTCCTCGCTTGTCAATTCGGTTTGTTATAGCTGGTAAAACGAAATCTGATACCGTTTGTTAGCTGAAAACTGGTATAATTAGTGATTGTGGTGGTACTCACTGTTGCGTGAAATCGAGAATTTCGTATGTCATGCGTGTCCCGGTGTGCATCGTTGAGTGTTGAGCGCGAGTTTGGGTTGTAGAGGATTGGCAGTTCGTGCTGGACAGGTGCTATGGATCACGACGCGCCTGACGTTTGCAACAAGTTTGCATCGAGAGTCACCGAGCTGACATTTGCAGCTAAAAAGCGAGCTAGGCAACGGAATTGGCTTCTGGGAGCACTCGCAGACGTAGGCCTCTCAGTTTACAGGTTCGTGCCCAACGTCGAGGTTGAGAACAAGTTGAGGGCATAATAAAGTTGGAGCCAAACAAATCTCAACTCTCGACTCTCATCTTCTCATCTTGAACCTGGCTTCTACCTTGGATCGTTCGTGACGACGACGACGCCTAACAGACAGAGTCTTCCCAACTTCAGCGTAACCCCCAGCCTCAGCTTCAATGGCAACAGACGCGTTACGACTCCAAGTCGCCGGAAAGTGGCAAGATTGTTTCAAGCGGTTCAACCGCGAAGAACCGGGCATCTCAGGGCTCATGTCTTTCAGCCAGGTAATATTCACGCGTCCACACGTCTAATCCCACTCACTCACGTAAAATCCAGGCATGGGCCATCGCAACAGCGTTTGTACGTCCCAAAAACCTCAAGGACGCGAGTATGATGGCTGAGCGGCCCAGTGAGCGCCTTGCGAGGTTGAAAACCGGCAATTGAGCTTATGCGCGTACAAGATAGATTTAAACAATGTTCGAGCTGCGTTTACGGTCGTGCATCAGTGTAGGAGGTTGCCGGTGTTGATGGAGACTTTCTTGAGTTCGTTTCCTGTTTGTTGGATGGAAGTGTTCAGCTAACCTTAGCGCAGACGATGCGAAATCGAGTTTCCATTGGGTTGAATATGAGATTGGGGAGTACATGGCGCGGTACGAGGTACGCTAAACCTTCACTCTACGGAATTATAGTGCTTAACAAACACCTAGGCGACAAAAGATGTGCAACTCATCCGGATGCTTGTCTCCCGCCTTTTAGACTGGTACAAATGCTGGGGTCCGGGAACAGAGTTCGTTCAACCTCCTCGTCTTTCCTCTCTCTCTCTTCCATCTCTAACCCATCTCCAGACTCGGCAATACAATATCAAGCGCCTACACACTGACCTTCCAAACACACCTCTTCGCCGCCCTCCCTCCCTCTTTCGCAGAGGGGTTCAAAGCCCTATGCAAGTGGTCACTCTCTCCTTCGCCTTCTCCCTCACCTTTGTCCCCTTCCTCGTCTGCGTCTCCCTCTCCCTCAAAAATCACAGTAACACCTCAAATAATCCAAGAAATGTTCGGCGAGTTCGAAGAGCTGGGCTTGATAGACCGCTATGAAAGCGTGATTGCCAGCGTGGGGTACGAGCATATCGAAGCGCACGTTTTGGAGACGTGTACGGGCCAGTGGGGAAATACGATGTTGGATGTGTTGAGGTCGTGGATGTCGGACAAGGTGGTTCCCTGGATGTTGGTTATTTATGCTAGAGGGGCTGCGACGGGTGGGTGTTACTTTTTTTTGCGCGTTTTGAGGGTTGTTGAAGAGAGTTTTGGCGTTGTTGTAGCTGAGGAGGCGAGGAATATGTTGCAGGGTGTTGGATCGAGGTTTGATTTTCATATTAATAAGACGTTGTGTGATTTGAGGTGTGTTTCTCTCCCTATCTCTGCATCATTAAAACTCATTAATATACAACAGGACAAGAGAGATATTTGATATTATCATCGACTTTCCGGATTCTATGGGTGCATTGAACGATCTCAAGGTACCCATTTAACGTTTACCCTTGTTCATATCACCTCACTCACCCCTGCCCTTTATCTCCTTAGGACTGTTTACAACGCGTAGACCAACGAACGGCCCTCGTCACAGCTCTCCGCAAAGCGTACGGCCTTTCCCGTTCCAGTCATTCCTCCCTCCTACCTTCTTCTTTCTTCCATCTCTCTTCTATATGACACATACTTACTAACGACATTTCAACTCTCTAGAAACCGAAAACGTCTCCTCCACCCAGGCGCAGACACGAAACTCATCCTCTCGCAATACGTCGCTACCATCAAGTGTTTGAGGATTGTAGATCCCCCGGGAGTGTTGCTTTTTAAAGTTGCGGATCCTATACGACGATATTTGAGGTAAGCCTTTGTTTTTTTTTTGCACCCGTTTCGCCTTTTTTCTCTTCCTTAACCTTCTCCTCGTTCCTTTCTTCTTTGCATATCACTTTCATTCCTTCTCTCTCACACATCTTCCCCCGAACCAACCCAACTAACATACCACACAGAGACCGACCAGACACCATCCGATGCATCGTTGCCAACCTCGTCGGGGACGACTCGGACGGAGGCGACGCCCTCGTGGATGAGAACGAGCCGATCGTGCCGTTGCAGCAGGTGATGGATTCTGTGGATGATTATGGAGATCCGAATTGGGAACCGGAGCCGGTTGATGCTGGGCCTGGTGGGTGGTTCATATGCTTTTTGCCCTCACCTCATCATGTCCATTGGCTCATTCGCCTTTTCTCCCTTCCCCCACAGAATTCCGAACGAACAAGCCAAGCGACGTGATCAGCACACTAGTCAGCATATACGACTCGAAGGATCTTTTTGTGAAAGAGCTGCAGGTCCTGCTTGCGCAGCGCCTTTTGGCTATCAAAGATGGGAACTTTGAGAGGGTTGAGAAGGAGGTGAGCCGTCGTCGTCCTTCTGCCTTCTGTAATTGAATTAAACTGACGCTCGTGCCTCCCAACCAGAGAAGGAACATCGAAATTCTGAAGATCAGATTTGGAGAAGCCGCGCTGCAAGTGTGCGAGGTCATGCTGAAGGACATGACGGATTCGAAGCGAATCGATGGGCATGTTCAATCTCAGAAAGCTGTTTGTTGTTCTACTTCTTTCATCAAAAGTTGGAAGCTGATGTGTAATTCATTTACAGTCAAACGTACATCCGACAATCATATCTAAACATTTTTGGCCTGCGCTTGAATCAAGTGACATGGTCATGCCAGGGCAGTTCCAGCAGTACGTCACTCGTTCCCGTCCTCCTCCCCATTCCTCCAAACTACGAACTAACAAAATCTGCAAAAGACTTCAGGACCTATATGCGCAAGAATTCAGTATCTTCAAGCCTGACAAGAAACTGAAATGGCTACCTCACTTGGGGACTGTACGCCTGGAGCTGCAGCTTGATGATCGAACGGTGGAGGCGGATGTACCTCCTCTTGAGGCTGCTTTTATTGAGATGTTTTCGAATAAGGGTGAGTTTGCACTTTTTGCTATGAATGTCATGAAAAGATGTTGGTCGCACTCCAGTGGGTGAACGACCTGTTTTGTCGGCCTGGTTGGTGGGCCTCCTTCTCCTATTTTCGTTTCCTTTTGTCATGTATCCCAGTTTGCGCTATGCTGACCTTCATCTCTTTTGGTAGATAAATGGACGCTGGAGGAGCTCATTACAGAAGTGGGCGATATTGATCGAAGCGCTGCATTCAAAGCCCTTATCACATGGGTGAACATGGGTGTGTTGAAGGAGGACCCTGAGAATACGTTTGTACTTCTTGAGAGGGCGGAGGAAGACTTGTCTGGTAAGAGGTCACCTGAAGAATGGGGTGTTTCTGCGGGTACGTTTTTGGCTATCTACCCAATCATCCATTGGGTGCTTGTGCTGATTGGTGGTGGGTTTAACGCAGGTCCCGAACTACCGCCCGTGATAACTGCTCAACAACAACAGGCCGAACAGATGAAGGTTTATTGGAAGGTTCGTCCATTCATTCCCTCAACCGTGCTTCAGCCCCGAAACTGACAATATGTCAGTTCATCGAGGGGATGTTGACCAACCTTGGGAATCTACCCCTTGACCGGATTCAAACCATGTTAAGGTTCGCGCCGGGGTACGATCAGTCGATTGAGCAGCTCGCGACGTTCATGGAGGCTGCGCGGAGGGAGGGGTTGGTCGTTGTGAGGGACGGGATGTGGAGGTTGAATAATTAATCTTGGAGTCGTGTTGGAGGTGTACGCATGGATTTGATAAAGTAGTCGGATAAAGGTTTTGTCATACCCCGTCGTGTTGCCCCACAAAAGGGGTGTTGCTTTTTCCATCGCACTATGCCATGATTCGAATAGGCCCTTCCAGGACCTCCGCTCCAGATTAGGAACAGAGCATTTGCAAAGTCTACCATTGAGTTCTACAAGTTGATTGGTTGGACAGGCGACTCTTCGATCCTATGTCTACTTGGCATGATGTGACCCGCCAGTCTTTGCCTTCTGTCGCGGTCGCCTCATCGAAGCAGAAGTTGACCGGGACTTTACCGGGACTGACCAGTGACGGAACCAGAATATTATCTAGAAGTCGGAAATTTGTGATTCTTAATGCGAGCAAGCGGATTAGGGGGGCGAGGTCATCGTCAAAACAAGCTAAAGAATCAACACGCAACGATCAATCAACTCAACCTGCAAATTCCCATTCAATACTGGAAGCAAAATTTGTATAAGTAACGTGTGCATTCAAGTAAAGCGTTGAATAAGATACGATAGTAATGATTTATGCGTCGACCTTGCGAAAAAGAGGCTGTCTACTTTGATTGAACGAAGTTCGAACCCCTTGTTCGTGTTCTTACCGCTCGACGCTGGCACTTGCCACTGTGGACCGATGGTGGCAACATGAGCGTCCGTGCGCTTGTGTTCTTTCTCGCTAATCAAGCTTCAAGGCCATGGTCAAAAGCAGCTAAACAACTTGAATCGGCTAGTCGCATTTGACCTGTGTGCAGGCGGAGGGACAACCGTGTTAGAAAATGACGAATAGGCCCAACTAGCCGCTTCATATGCGCCCGGTCCTCTTCCGACTCTAGTACATATAATTTTATTCTTATTATTACAGGTGTCAGCGTTTGTGACCGAGTTAAAACCGATGTAGACTGAAACCGGTCTATAGACCGCAAAAAGACCGCAGACTGCGGTTTTTTGCGGTCCAGTCTGGTCTTTTGACTTCTGGGGAAAAGGCAGACTGGTTACGGTTATGGTTAATGCCCCTGGGCATCAAAAAACTGGACCGAACCGGACTTTCAAACACTAATGCTGATAGAGAAGGGAGCAGATGTAAATGTGCAGAGAGGACACTATGGAAGTGCACTTTATGTAGCATCATATAAAGGCCATGAGGAAATTGCAAGGCTGCTGATAGAGAAGGGAGCAGATATAAATGCATTGGGAGGAGCGTATGGAAATGCACTTTTTGCAGCATTATATGAAAAGAATGTGGCAATTGCAAGGCTTTTAATAGAGAAGGGAGCAGATTTAAGTGCAAAGCTGCTGATAGGAAAGGGAGCAGATATAAATGCACAGGGAGGACACTATGGAAATGCACTTTATGCACATCAGGAAAAACCCCATTTGCTTATCTGTAGAAATAAGCATCAGTAAGTTGGGGGCAAGCTGACTTCAACTAATCCAGGGAAATCAGCTTGAAATCAGTTGTCAATCAGCAGCTCATTACTTATTCAACACTTATCAGCACTTATGCACAGTAAATCTGTTTAGATTAGTTCGGGCATCCTCATATGTCCTCCAATATACTTGGTTTTACTAGTTCATAGGAATATATCCTGCATATTGATTGAGTTCACTATACTAATGTTTAGAGATTCTAAGTTAATAATATAGACATGTGACAGTGCCACTGGGTCAATATCAGCGGAGGACAGGACACGCTGCATATGCGTCAACCAGCTGCATTGACAACAGTAAAGGAGGGGGCACTAACGGCGTTGACAGCACAGTGACGGAGGCATCTGCCTCGACTGCTTGCACCAATTGGTGAAGGAGGTGGGGCAAGTGTTGCTGCATTGGCATGGGAGGTGATGTCATGGGAACGAGAGGGAGGGCGAAATTGTGTAAGAACCTGGGAGGGGTGAGGATGGAGTAATTCTCGTGATAAGCGCATGTGAATGGTTTCTTGTGTTCCAAGTGTGTGCGCAGAAATGATGCAGGAGTCGTCTTTCAAGACCCGAGGGCCAATTGACGCTCTGGGTTGTATGCATGGGAGTTTCATCCATTCCCTTTTGGGGGTGAGGGAGGCCATGTGTGCAGAAAGGGAATGGAAGAGGGCCTGGGATTGTACTGAGGTGCAGGACTGGCATTCTGTTCCATGTGGATTGGATGGAACATGCTGCATTGTTAGGGACCTATGATGAATGTGTAAGATGAGCAAAGGCTGTACAGATAAAACAGTACATACGGGTCTTGATGAGCCTGAACCATGCCTGGGGTGTTTTTGAATGTGGAGAGGTGGTTGGCGAGTTCACCAAGGAGTGTCTCCAAGCCTTCGCACTCCTTCGCCACATGCGGCTGAGGTTGGCATGGTGGTCAGCGACGATGTGTGAGTGGTCTTGGATGGTGTAGAAGATGACCTGTGCCGTGGATGAGGAATATGATGAATAGAACAAATGATACAACATAACTGAAGTCCTCCTTAACCAAGGAACTGGTTGCGAGCTTGGAAAGGGACTTGAATGACACCAGTGAGCTTCATCATGTCCCTTGCTGTGTTATTCTTGATTTCTGCGATACACTGCACATAACATGAGATCTCTATCAAACTACAAGGAACAAGTTAAATGTACCTCAAACCAAGCAGTAAGCTGCCTAACAATAGCCTTCCATGCTGTGAACTGTTCAAGGAGGTCATCCGGAGGCTTGAGGTTATGCGTCCCAATGCTAGGCTCTGGTGGCAAGAGATGGCCAACATCAGCGATGTGTGCAACGTCATGCGGGACAGTGGCAGTCTTCTGTCTGGGGCACAGTGGCCTGATTGGTGTGGAGGGGAGGTCGATGGGACATTGTAAGTAAATGCAGATGGTGGGGATTTGGTGATGGCATTGAGAGAGTTGCAACAAATTATTCCTAAGTCTGTTGGAACTCTGACATCATGTGATCATGTTGAATGAATCATTCCTTTCCCACCACTCTTTCTTCCCACTGTTCTTCCTTCCCACCACATCGTCCCAATGGCAAGTTTCCTCCCTCCTGCCCCATCTCGTTCAAATGGCACATCTCAACATTCCGGATTCACTATAGCAGCTCAACACTGAGAGCCAACACCCAATTTATGGCAGCTCGCCTCCCAGACTCAGCAAGACAAACCACAACGACAATGTGACTATTACCACACAACGACCACAACGCCGGACTATCACGATGCGACCATGACCACAACAGATGACAACCATGATGGACCACCACCACCATGATGAAGACAACCATGATGGACAAGGACGAACAATGAATGTCAGATGACCACGACAGACGATGAACAACCAACCACCCCTATTCCTGAGCCACTGCTCACCCCCCTCGTCTTTAGGAAGTGTGTGCTACTCCATCATCCACGTTTGCCATACTCACACCCCCTTTTGCCTCCTTGTATGCAGGCAGTGCATGCTTTCTTCCTCTCACATCCGTGTTTGCCATACTCACACACACCGCTTCAGCTCATCTCTAGCAAGTATGTGTTTCCATCCATGTTTGCCATACTCACCCCGCTTTCTCTCCTTGCCTTTAGTTGGTGTGTGCTTTCATCCTCCATCCCTCACACACCCCTTTGTCTCCTCAATGCTAGTGGGTGTGCTTTCATCCTCCCTTATCTGTTTGCCTTACTCACAACTAGTGTTTGCAGGTCTGGTTCAGTCCGATTTTTTGCCCTGAAAACAGGCAACTGCAGACCGCAACTGGTCTAGGACCGACCCAGATATCGAGGGAACCGACCCAGATATCGAGGGAACCGAACTGGACCACCTAGGACCGGTCTTTTGCAGTCCATGGACTGCATTCAAACTGATTCAGACGGGTCTTTTTGCATAAAATGTGTCATACCAATATAAACCATTTGTATCTCAATTATTATTACTCTAAAAAAGAAACTGGTTATATATCATAGTATAACATATAAATACCCATCATTCCACCAATTCTTAAGAAATTTAATGAAGGTTTGACATAGCTATGACTGAAACCGAATTACATCTCCTAAAGACTTGGGCAAAATGTAATGCAGCAACTGTAAATTATTTGATGCATACCATATATTGATAGATGGTGAGTATATTTTCATACTTAAAATGTCAATATCCAAAAATTGAATCAAGCAAAATGATGAAAGTTTGAGTGAGTTAGAATTAAGTCATTCTGGTACAAGTTGCACAAACAAGTATTTGTGCCAAAATGGATTTAGTTATATCTTTCTCAGTTCTTAACCGTTTTTGATGAACTAAAAACCCAATTAAAGGTAATAGACGTGGTTCCAAGGCTATGCAAGACACGTGACCGTTTAACCAGTTGAAACCGATTTAAACCGGTCTTTGAACAGTTTTAAAAGATTTTTGAAATGAGGCAACCAGCAACTGGACCAACCCCAAATTTGGGCAACTGCAACTGAAAAAAAGACTGGACCATGGTCCGGTTCAGTTTGGTCCACCGGTTTTTTTCGGTCCTATGGACTGGACCTGTAAACACTACTCACAACCCCGTTTCTCACCTTGTCTCTTGTTGGTAGTGTTTGCAGGTCCAGTCTACAGGACTGAAAATATACATAGGACTGAACTGGACTGAACCACGGTCCGGTCTTTTTCCTCTTGCAGTTGCCCATATTTGTGGTCAGTCCAGTTGCCAGTTGCTATGTTTTTGTAAATATATAAAAACCGAAAAAGACCAGTTTAGACCAGTCACAACCAGTCTTTTGTCCCACCATGTGTTGTACCTTACTTGTGCACATTTTACTTAATTTTTGGTCCCTGAACCATCAATGACGGTTAAGAATTGGTTGAGATATGGCCAAAAACATTTTTATACATGCAATTTGAATGTATGTCCTCTCTGTTTTCGCCCTATCTCAGTCAAATCTTGACGGAATTGCTTAAGCTTTTAATCAGTCTACAGAGAATTAAATTATCTATCTACACATGCAATGTATGTGAGGTAAGATTTAGTTTCTGTGGTGTAATAAATTTTACAACAAAAGACTGGTTGCAACTGGTCTGGACTGGTCTTTTTTGTGTTGTGGACCGATTAGGACTGGTCTAAAATGGTCTGGTTGCGGTCCCTTAATATCTGGATCAGTCTAGACTGGTTGCGGTTGCCAGTTGCCTTGTTTTGAGGTAAAAAACTGGACTTAACTGGACTTTAAAACACTACTTGTTGGTGAGTGCTTTCATCATCCGTGTTCACCATACTCATGGCCCCTCATCTCCAGCAGTGCATACTTTCGTCCTCCTTAATTCACATTCGCCGTCCTCTCACCCTGATGCAGCTCCATGTTCACCAATTGCTGCAGATCATCCATCTGTGTAATACTCATGGACTTTGCCCCCATCACAATGTTCTATTGTTCATCCCAAAAGGCTGTCACTGACTCTGGAAATTATGCCTTTCTTATCCTCGTTTCTTATTATGTTGTACACTAGTAGTATCTGTATTTTGTTTCATTATACACCAATATATGGAGTTCTTTTAAAGCATCTGATATAAACTTGAGTGAAATCAAAGACTTATTTTTGCAAATCATGCACTTATTCTGAGCAGATACACAATGGATTAGAATGAATAAGTTGTGATCAGTGAAGAATCAGCTCCAATATTTTGGACACTTAGCTGATTGGGCTGATTTGCCTTATGGCACTTACTTGCAACTTATATTGACAGATTTTTTGCATATTCTGACACATTCCAGCTTATGACTACAGATAAGCAAATGGGGTTTTTCCTGATGCAGCATCATATGGAGGTCATGAGGCAATTGTAAAGCTGGTTATAGATGAAGGAGCAGATGTAAATGTGCAAGAAGGACACTATGGAAATGCACTTTGTGCAGCATTATATGCAAACCATACAGAAATTGCAAAGCTGCTCATAGAGAAAGGAGCAGATGTTAATGCACAGGGAGGACATGGAAGTGCACTTTATGCAGCATCACATCAAGGCCATGATGCAATCATGCAGTTGCTGATTGAGAAGGGAGCAGATGTGAATGAACAGGGAGGACAATATGCACTTTTGGCAGCAGTAAATGGAAACTATATGACAATTGCAACACTGCTGATAAAGAAGGGAGCAGACATAAATGCACAAAAAGGACACTATGGAAGTGCACTTTATGTAGCATCATATGAAGGTCATGAGGCAATTGCAAAGCTGCTGATAGAGAAGGGAGCAGATGTAAATGCATTGGAAGGAGCTTATGGAAATGCACTTTTTGCAGCATTATATAAGAGGAATGTAGCAATTGCAAGGCTCTTGATAGAGGAGGGAGCAGATTTAAGTGCACAGGGAGGATACTATGGAAATGCACATCACACAGCATCACGTGGAGGCCATGAGGCACTTATAAAGCTGATCATAGAGAAGAGGGCAGATGTAAATGCACAAGGAGGACAGTATGAAAATGCACTCCAGGCAGCATCATATGAAGGTCATGAGGCAATTGCACAGCTTCTGATAGAGAAGGGAGCAGATGTAAATGCAAAGGGAGGATACTATGGAAATGTGCTCCAGGCAGCATCATTTGCAGGCCATGAGGCCATTACAAAGCTGCTCATAGAGAAGGGAGCTGATGTAAATGCACAGGGAGGACAGTATGAAAATGCACTCCAGGCAGCATCATATAAAGGCCATGAGGCAATTACACAGATACTGATAGAGAAGGGAGCACATGTAAATGCACTGGGAGGGCCCTATAGCTTTGTTGAATTTGAAAGAAACTGGCTTTTCATCAATTCTTCTCTAGTTCTATGATTACTCTCTTTACTTCCAAAGAATGTCAAGAAGTGTGTGCTCCTTAGACTTTTGCAACTCCTATCTTCTTTATTATGTCATGCAATTCACTTGGTGTGAAGACCCTCAAGTTGGTTTCCTCAGTAGTTGTAGAGAGCTCTGTAATGAACTGTTGAGATAAACTTATCAAAAAGAAAGTGATTCATGTTAAACATGCTTGTTCCATCACACATTATTTATATCTCTGAACAATTTTTTTTTTTCATTGATTATACACTAATCCACTTTCTCAGATGCTGCTGTGAGTGTCACAGCTGGTCAAGGTGGGACATTCTAATCACATTTAGTAATTTACAGGGGTTTCTCTGAGTAAAATTGCCATTTTACCAGTACATTGTCAGGGCATTCAGTAGATGTTATTGTTCATTATTTGGTTTTGACCAGGGGGCTCCCATCTGCACATCCCATTAACACAACTACCTCTGACATGTACCAATTCCTATGTCAGGGTCTTCATACTATATCAGGAACTTTGATTAATAATACACCCAAATCCATACAAGTACATGTTGCTTAGATCAGTTCAAGCCACATTAACTTGAAGCAAATTATTGTAAAGAAATTTCAAATAATTTTGCAGTAACAATGTAACAATGTCTGAAGAATTGTAAACTGTTGTATTATATAAAGAAAAATTATAATAATTTTACATTTTTTCAGACTGCAAAATTATTTGAAACTTCTTTACAAATTTCTTTAGAGGATGGTCAGTTATAGGCAGA
This sequence comes from Laccaria bicolor S238N-H82, assembly GCF_000143565.1. Lineage (NCBI taxonomy): Eukaryota > Fungi > Basidiomycota > Agaricomycetes > Agaricales > Hydnangiaceae > Laccaria > Laccaria bicolor. The sequence goes on from NW_001889889.1 coordinate 597,725, forward strand.
GTATGTACCAGAAGCAGAAATGAAAATTTGTGCAGGTAAGATAACTATTGATCACAGCTGGGCCATCTTATTGAGCTCTGTTATCACTGCTGAATCCCCTGCTGCAAACAGCCATGTTGTAAACAAATACAGGCACTTTGCCAAATCTTCAGCTTGTGTGCCCCCCCACACACTGCAGGGATTTGGCTTGGATGCATAAGTGAAGAGTTGTAATTTCAAGTCATTGCAATTTTCAAAAATGATGTCACTTTGAAAGAAAGAAAAAGTTTCAAGAGCTGGGTGGGGCCTCTAATGTTATGATCTGTGATGCTGAGCATTGTGTTCATTGCTGGTTGACTTCAATTTCTTTTTTTTTTTTTTTAAAAAAAATGAAATGACATCATTATTGAAAAGTGCAATAAATGTCCTTGATTTAAATATTTTTTACAGGCACAGGTCATCCATAATGCATATGGCATATAATATGGCAAGTGTCATGCCCCCAGCTGCTGTGTGTAGTATAGCACTATTTCCCTCTATGCTTTCCATAGACTATCTATCTGCTCACACATTACACTATATGGATGTATCTGTTCTTTCTTTGTGTACATCTCTACATTCCAATTTATGAGTTTCGCTATCCCTCAGCCCTGTTGCTCACATTTTGGTAAAAAATTGAGTGCATCATGCAGATAGAAAATTCAGGAGATGTAGTCAACACTGAATGATTTACAGTCTCTTGCCTTGTAAAATATATGAGCATAAATACAATTTTTTCTCTCTCCAGATTTGGAGGCATCCATTGAAAAATTGTGCTCAAATGTCAGGGTCCAGGTGTTATTCAAGTCTTCTGCTACCACTGACAGCCTGAAATCAGTCTTTTTCAGCAGATGGCAAATGCTCCAACCTTGGCAAAATAAGAAATGATTATAGTACCATTCTGCTGATGTTGTAGACTAATCTTTTGTAGAATCAAGCCATGTTTGGACTTTCTCCTGGGTCTTTTCTGCCTTCATTGCATGTGCTTGACGCTGAGCCTTTCTTGCATTGCACATCCATAACCCTAAGATTATGTTAGCAAAGTCAGGGGCCTGAGAGCCTGTGGCCTGCACATCCTTTTTTTTCTTCTCTCATCTGGCAGCCCATGCATCATGTTCAAGCTTATGCTGGTGAAGTTTCTGATCATCATAGTAAATATGCCTGGTGTGTTGTCAGGCCAAGTTCACAAATTGAGGCACCCCCCAGGTGTTAAGGGCAGCACAACCATAGGCAATGTCAAAGAGAAGAGGTGGTGGCCAGTCAGCATGGCCCAGATATTGCCTTGCATCTGAGTTGTAAGGTGCTATGAGTATGGTGACATGATCAGCATTGAAGTGATGCAATGTGAGGCAATTGACTGCAAGCCATGGAACGAAGCCCAGATGTTGGTAGTGTTTGAAAGTCCGGTCACAGGACTGGAAAAAGACCATGACCAGACCAGACCATGACCGATCAAGACTGGAAATTAATAGGACTGACAAAGACTGTAACCACAGTTCGGTCTACAGTCCTCTACGACTTTCAATAATTCAAGACTGAGCAAAAACTGAATTAACTGGTCAAAGACCGGTCTTTCGTGCTCGAGTCTTGAGGGCCAAACTTAGAATAGATTGAACCTCATATGTTTTTGATGAGAACCAAATAGTAACGTTCATCAACAAACAAAGTATTTTCTTCTCAACCACCACCACACCACTGATATGCCTGCAACGCAGTAGATGTGTATGGAAAATCCAAAACACACCAAATACAAAACCTTTGGAAATGGTTAGTGTTGCTTCGAGTGGCTCTGAAAGACACGAGACGGAGTTCTCTGGGCTTCTCAAAACAGGAAAGGTGATGTAGACACAACTCCTAATGTGTGGGAGTGCATCCGAAGGTGTGTGGGGAGTATGAGGATGTTAGGGACAATGTGAGTGGAGGGAATAATCGGAAAACGAATAATGCGAAGGTTGACAAGTGCACACAGTGTGCAGGACAATGGCAACGAGTATAATGAAGTGCTGAAACGATTATCAGCTGGAACAAGATGCGAATCGAGGGGTGAAGTACAACTTGTTATTTCGAAGTACTATGATACTACAAATACATGAATGTACAAATATTCAAAAATATTCAAAAAAAGGAAATGTGAAAGATAGAAACAAAGATAAGAAGTTCCGAAACATGAAACATGAAGATCGTAAGAGCAAAATCAGAGAAATGCAAAAGAAGTAAAAAAATGAATATAAAATAAAAGAAGAATAAGTAAGGGGTGGAAAGGCACCAATATATTCAGAAAATGGAAGCAAAGACTGGCTGTGCATGGTGATTGATCCTAGGTTAAAGCTAAACTCCACATGTGCAAACAATAAGACCGGATTGATGGGAATGGATGAATGCCGGAGTATGTGCCTGTGCGCATTCTTTCGCAATACAACTATTCGGGCATGTGTGAAGATACATCTGAAGTGGCGAGAAAGCGAAAGGGTAATTGTTGATGAGTCTGCGAATGTCTTGTGAACATGTGTGTGGAGATGTTGTCGAAATCCTCGCAAAGCTGTTGAATATTCGGAAGTTCGGATTTAAAGCGTGTACACATGATAGAATATTTGGGGTGTGTGTGGAAACACGTGAATGGAACATCCTAAAGTTGGTGAAGACGTCTGAACGTGTTGTTGAATCGAATATAGGCAGGAGGGGACGCGTGTGGAGTAAGATTCGCAAAGTTGGTAGAATATTCGGAAATTCGTTCGGAAATTCGGGTTCACGTGCCTAGGATAAGCGCGTGCTCATCACCACCATCCCTGCGACCACCTCCAATCCGTCACCATTGCCACCACCAACCACCACCTCTCACAATCATCCTTCAACTGCCGCCAACTACGCAGAAAATGATGACAACTTGGCAAGGCCACATCACCACCCAACGGATGAACGACAACAATGGACGGCGACAACATGGCACGTCAACGGATGTCCCACATTGTCCAGATAGTGACAACAACGACTCATGTCGTCACTATCTACATTACTGGAGGTGAGCAATGTGACTGCTCTCCCTCTCACCTTTATTCACACAAAGATCAGGGCATGTTGTTACAGCGATATGGCTGCAACCACAACCACCCCCTCCCTGTTCGACCACTCTAACCATCTCTGCACATGCTAACGGTGATGACGACATGGCCACCCACGTCACCAACTGAATCAATGAGCCCACATCATTTCGATGACGACGACACCCAACAACAACGCCTGCACACGCTAATGGTGATGACAACGTGGCCACCACATCACCAACTGAATCGTTGAGTCCACACCATTTCAACGATGATTTGGCACTACGACAACACCCACAAATGGCAGGTAGCAGCCAGAGATGACCACATCAGTTGACGTCGATCCAGGTGAGCAACTGTTACCCCCTTCCCCCTCTCCTTTTTTGACATGAGAAGCAGGGGTCACGTTGCCATCGATAAAATGTCAACCAGTAACCCATGAACGACGACGTTTACACACAGATGGACAACGGGAACGACGATACATGGATGAACGACACAGATGGCGTATGTTGATGGCGACATAACAGAAGAACGATGACGGTACATGGACAGATGGCATATGTTGACAAGGACCTGGTGTGTCAACGAATGGTCAAGTTGGATGTGAAGACATCCATAGTTACCTGTGTGCATTGTTACCAAGTCGTGTACAGTGACCCCCTCCCTTGTACATTGAAATATTTAGTATATTGTTGTTTCTTGGCCACCTGACCCCTACAAAGACCGGTTTAGACCAGTCGCAAACCGGTTAAGACCAGAACCGGTCAAAACTGGTCTCATAACCGCAAAAGACCAGTCTCTTGTGGTTCGGTCCTGTTTTTTGAAGTTTTTTGAATTGGGAAGACCGGTTACAGTTATGGTCTAAGGCACTGAGCACCAAAAAACCAGACTGGACCGGACTTTCAAACACTAGATGTTGGGCATTGGGTTGTATGGCAACATCCACATCATTAACAGACATTGCAAAATTGGGGGTCTACAAATTAGTTCAGTGACATGAAAAACAATTGGGAAAAATAACTAACATGCAAAAAAGCAACATTAGAATTCCCAAATGGTTCATGTAGGTGTGTCGCAAGTAGGATGCCATTACGTGGATCATTGATGTCATCCAAGGGTGGATCCAAAACTTCATTTCTATGATTGGCAAGACTATTCATGTACTGGGCCTGGAATGAGAAATAGAAAAACACACCTGGCTTCCCTTTGCATGAGGAAGGATATGACATGCCTGAAAGTTTTCTGTCACACCAGTTATGAGACAAATTCCATCACGGTCAGTCACCCTCTGGATGAAATCGCCCCGGTGAGTGGAGATAGTTGATGACTTTGAAGTCCTGTTGGCCATCAAATCAGGGTCAAGCAGAATTGGATCTGACATTGAATGGGCATTGAATATTGAACATTGAGAGGTCCTTGGACAATGGATGCCTAAATATGACTTGCCTTGCGAGTCGGGTATGTAGTAATAAACACCAGCCTGTATATAACCTCAGAATATTGGACCACTGGGCCAGTGGTGGACCGAGAGATGTGGCCTTCAGTGCCATAGATTGTAAACCCGACATACCGCAACCAGCTAAGAGGGTGCAGTGAGAAGCGCTGACAGGTCTCAACAGGAATGGATAGCGCAGGTTGCCATTCACCATGGATTGGCATCTGGAGCTCAACGATGGCCATGTTCGATGTTAAAATGTGGGTAACGAGTCTCAGCTTGCGTGGTTAGGCCGAGATGTGCTAAGGCCGATAAATTAAATTACGTAATAAATAGCCCTCTCCTCCTTCCTCAACTGACCAGAACCCGGACAATGGTAGCACAGGCTCAAGCCGCGCCACAAGTCAATGGAATCGACGAACATGCAAACAAAAATATTAACGGGAAACCTATAAAGTCCAAAAATCAGCTTCGACGGTTGAAGCTGAAGCAAAAGAAGGCGTCAACGGTGTGTGCTCTGGTTCATTTCAAACGGCGGCCTCGCTGAAGTTTCTTAATGCGGCCAGCAAAACGGCGAAGAAAGCCAACAAAATGGGGTGGTAAATGAAGAGAGGAGGTTCGAACAGTCATCTTATACCGAGTACGTATCTGAGCAGTTGGATCTCAACGACGCTGGGCTCGAAGCATTCTCCGACGTATTTGCTCGCTTCCAGCTCCCCCCTGATGAGACTTCAGTGCGTTACCCAACTTTTGATGCATTCGTGCCTTTTTATTCAAGTGGCTGCATCAGGGAAAAGACAGCGGGCCAACCAAGGGCGAGGTTATCTACTCGGACGACGACATGGCGTCAGAAGACGACTCGGACACTGAAAAGAAACCCCTGTCAAAGAAGAAGGCGCGCAAGTTGGCGCGGTTGACCGTTGCGGAACTCAAGCAGCTCGTCAAGAAACCTGAAGTTGTCGAATGGACAGACGTCACAGCCGCCGACCCGCGTCTCCTCCTCCACCTCAAGTCCTACCGCAACACCGTGCCCATCCCGATTCACTGGAGCGCTAAACGTGATTATTTGCAAGGCAAGAGGGGTATTGAGAAGCCGCCGTTCCAGCTCCCTGCGTACATCGCCGACACGGGTATCGCGACGATGCGGGATGCTGTGAAAGAGAAAGAGGCGAATATGAGTTTGAAAGCAAAGACGAGGGAACGGGTGCAGCCGAAAATGGGCAAGGTGGATATCGACTACCAGAAGCTACACGATGCCTTCTTCAAGTTCCAGACGAAACCACCTGTGACTGGTTTTGGAGAGATGTGAGTGGTTTGGTAATGATGATGTAAAATGCGTTATTGACCCTCTGCTAGGTACTATGAAGGTAAAGAGTTCGAGACGTCTTTGAAAGAGAAGCGTCCGGGCGACCTGTCACCTGAGCTTGTGGAGGCTCTTTCAATTCCTCCACTTGCACCGCCTCCTTGGCTTATCAGCATGCAGCGGTTCGGGCCACCACCAAGTTACCCTACCCTACGAATACCAGGACTCAACGCGCCCATACCTGAGGGGTGAGTGCTGGCACCGTTTCACCACTGCTCTTGTTCACGCTCTGCTCCAGCGCTCAGTGGGGTTTCCATCCAGGTGGTTGGGGAAAACCACCCTTGGACGAGTACAATCGTCCGCTGTACGGTGATGTCTTTGGTGTCCTTCCAAAAGCTGGAGATACAGGCGTAAGAGTTCTCCATTTACTACGTACATGTGCTCATCATTCACTCAGGTCGGGGAACCTATCGACAAGGAGCTATGGGGAGAGCTCGAACCGGAAGAAGGCACGTCCATCACCTTCGTTGATACTCTCCTTCTGATTCTCACCACCATACCTTTACAGAAGAGGAAGAAGAAGAGAGCGAGGAGGAATCAGAAGAAGAGGAAGCCAACGAGCCAGCACCGTTCGACGGGCTGCAGACACCATCAGGTCTAGAAACACCTTCAGGCATGACCAGTGTCGTGTCAACGGTCGCAGGTGGCCTGGAGACTCCCGACTTCTTGGAGCTAAGGAAAGGGCGGTCGGTGTCGGAGGCGGTGGAGTCGTCTGGGCCCAGGTCGCTGTACCAAGTTGTTCCGGAGAAGCAGACGTCGGTGAGGGGGTTGATGGGGAGCGAGCGTGGCTACGACGTTTCTGGTGTTTCTGGGGCGCCTATACCGGTTCTTGGGGAAGAAAGGGGTACTAAGGTTAGTCCTTGCTTGTTTGTTCTTTTTGACCTCATCTTTGACTGTGAATCTGAACTTTAGCGAAAGAATGGTGTGGAGGTGTCGTTGGATGCCGGTGAGCTGGAGGGTCTTTCGGAGGATGAGCTGAGGAGGAAATACGATGCGCATGCGAGGGGGAACGCGGGTGTTCCTGGGGCTGGGAGTAGAGGGGAAGATTTCTCGGATATGGTGGCCAAGGAGATGGCGAAGAAAAAGCAAAAGATGGATCGGGACAGAAATGATAGGGATGGGAAGAAGGGGAAGGATTCATTCAGGTTTTGAGTGGGGTTTTTCTGACTGCCTTGCTCGCTCTTTCACTTTTTTAACTTGCTCTATTACTTATAATCCAGAACGCTGTACTCGCATTAGCTGAAAACCATATGAGACGTTGTGAAATGCTACATGTTACAGGGGCTGAGTTACAAGACAAGAGTGATATGTACAATACAGATAGCAAAGAAATGGATGCAAGACGAATGTTTTAGGAGACCAACCCCTCCTCCTTATACCACCCCTCCAAGCTCTGCCTCTGCACATCCCAAAGGTGCTGGCTAAGCTTCACCAACCTCGGCTTATACGCCACCATCTCCTCCTGACTCACAATCGAATTGAAATCCAGAGGCGTCATCCGCCTGGGCAACGTCGTCCCATAGGCACCACCAAACGTCAATCGAACCCAAAGTTCCTTCAGCGCATGCACGATCATCGCATGGCGCTGGGTATACCTGACCCCTTTTGCGACTGCATAAAACGTCGGTCTGGTCGCGTGCATGCATACGGGTTTCCAGGTCAATAGTTCACATGAGATCGAGTCGAGGATGTAGAGGATCTTCGCGGTGATTGGCCTTTCGGGTTTCGAAAGCTTGATCACGATCGTTCCGAATGGGGAGACGCTTTGTATCCCGATGATCAATTGGGATATGAGCAGTCGGTCGCTGACGTTGTTGAGCGGCGCTAACCCGTCTGCCTCGGCTACGCGTAGGGGGTGGCCGTCCAGGAGGACCAAGTCGAATGTGTGGGTTATGAGGCTTGAAGGGAGGGGTCGTAAGTTTGGGTATAGGTATGTGCCTAGTTGGTATGTGGTTATGTCTGCTAGGTGGAGTTCGAGACGGGGTTGGAGGTCTTCTTCGAGGAGGAAGCTGTGCCCGCCGCTTGAGACGGGAAGGGAGAGGCCGACGCCGTAGGCGTTTGGGTTCTTGGATAGGATGTACGATGAGAATCCTCCTGGGCAGCAACTGGTATATGTCATAAGGTGACGACATTTGCGTGATAGATAGACTCACCCAACGTCTAGGAAGCTCAGCGGGAAGTGAGTCGGTACGCATCGTAGTGCGGTGTCGATTTCGTCTAGAACGAGTTTCATGGATCGGAACCAAGCCTGTTGGAGATGGGGTTCAGGCGTATCTGACTGCTTTCGCTGGAAGTGAAAGTATGCATTTAGGGAAGGGCCCTGTTGGTGTTTCTGGGGTCGGGAATCAGCGCACGTGAGAGGGAAGGTCGTAACACAGAATGTAAGGGACGCACCGAGAATCGGACTTGGTTGAGCATTTTCAAAGACTTGTCCTCGATGAACGACGATGCCATTTTGGTGGTGATTGTGGGGAGGCACATGCAGGCCCGAGAAGGTTATCTACACGTTGCCTCATGGCCCTGTGAGATTCTGAGTCAGGAGGCCTAGAAACGGGCGCTTGATAGCTGCGCAAGGATGTCCAAAAAGGCGATGCAACTGAGGAAGCTTCTATCTTCGGCCAAAGTGACGAGTAGGAAGATTGATCATGTTACTCGTGTGCTCGAATGAACGTAGCTTGACAAGAGGGATTGGCAACGCCTTCGGCTTCCAAGAGCAGCTCGCACCAGGGGCACCGCGAGGAAAAGTCCGAGACTCCAACTCCCTCAAGATCCCATTCCATCAATTCCCACACTACACGGGGATGCCTGCCATAACGGGAACATGAAATGATATCATCCAAGCAGGGGCGCCACTGACCAGTGACCACCCTGGGCCAAAGTGATGCTAGGCCAGGAGTTAGAACCTAACACCCCCAGAGTGGGTGGTTAACTGGTCACACTCACTTGCAAAGTTGTGGATTCCTCAACCGTAGGTTCCAAGTTCATATGGAAAGGGCTGAAGGAGACAAGAGACCGCTTTGAGCTTGTACAGATGTGCATACATAGACAAACAAAACTGATAGACAAAACTCTTCAAAAATCAACCAATCATCAACTTCAAGCTTCATCAACCTACACTCCGGCTCCAGTCCTTCCTGTCATTGTGCGCCCTGATCCTGTTATAGAGGTTGGTCAAAAGTCCCCATCCGACAAGTTCAACGTTCATTCAACATTATTCATCAATGCCAAATATAAATGACCTTCCTCCGGAAATTTTTGGACTCATTTTGGAGTCATTGCATGTCGATATGACAAAACATGAAGGAGAAGTCAATATTGGATTGGCTGCCATTTGCCTGACATGCAAACTCTAGAAGGACTTCACATTCTCCACTCCAGAACTTTGGTCGTGCATCGAAATCATCAATGGTGACGCCCTGTGAAAACCACGGCGGTTTAGTTTGGCTCGGATCTGCTCAGATCGGACAAACGAAAATTCAATAGATTTAAACCGATGTCAACTGATGATTTAGACTATATCCGATGAAAATATGTTCATATCGGTTGGGGTGGGCTCCTTTGCAGATTAAAATGTTGCCAACTGATTAAATCGGTTTTCTACGGTTGAACGAAAGATAGAAATTTTTGATGGAATGGTGCTATATTCAATACTAGGGCCATTGGAATGAATGCAGGTTGCATTATACAGTACTATATACAGTAGTAGGCAGTACAAGAAACTACAGAAGGCTGCCTGAAGCCAGCCGCCCCCCCATGACAGTGCTACACCCTGGTTGCAACATCACACCCCGAGACCACCAGGCCCTATCCCCACACCCCACTGACCCAACCACCACCCAATACTCGTTGCAGAGCTAGACCGGCATATGTTTTGCGACAACATCACATTGACCTAGCAAGTTTCAGATTAGGTGCTCCAAGTTATAGTAAAATAGGACTCCACCTACGTATTCCGACAGAGGGGAGTGTTGCTGTACCAGTCATACAAAGTACCCAGCCAGGTACTTTGGATGAAGGGAACGGCAAGCGGTCGAGAAACTCAGTCTTCTAAAAAACCGACAGTTGTAGGGGAGATGATGGAAGAGGGTACAGAGGGTGTGGGGGTGGCGATGCAGTGGTAGGAAGATGGAAACGGAAAACTTCAGAATGCAATGGACCAGATGCACATGATAGAGGTGCATGTGAAAGAGGACTTGGACAGAATCGAAAATGTGATGCTACGCAATTTCGATGTGGCATGACTAGCGCATGGTGCCTACAAAATCCGCTAAGATTTTTGTTGTCCTGTGGAAGAAAATATGGACAACTTTTGTATTTTCATGTGGACGAGTTTTGCCAAGTTAATTTTAATTCGTTATGAACCGATTAGAACAGATAACTGTGAACAAATCCTTTTTAAACATATGTGATCCGAACTAAACCGCCGTGGTTTTCACAGGGGGTGATGACTTTACACTTGAGACAGGGTCCAATGTTTGATCTAGGCAAAGGTACCTCCATAATTGTCAACACTCCTAGAATAATAAAGCTGTTGTGTATGCCAAAAACATTGATTAACAAAATTTTAAACTGTTGAACAATAAGAACATCAGCCATATTGACAGACCAATTCCATTATTTTATTCTTTAACATATTCTTCAGCTGAGTGGTGTTGCCATGACTACCAAGACTATTTCTCAAAGACATTGTTTAAATATGCAAATTAAATGTGGTTGAAGTTCTTATTGTTCTTCATTTTCTAATTTTGAGAATTAATGTTTTCGGAATGCACATTTGCTTCATTATTTTGCAAGTGGCCACAATTAAGGAGGTACATTTGTCCTGATTATTTATTAGGCCCTGCCTCAAGTGTTAGCTCACATTCAAAAGTCTCGAAGTGGCTCGGTTGATCCAAAAACCAACCCCTTTCTTTAGTCTTCATCTACTACAAGTTGGCAAGAGATCAACTAAAGCTTCTTGTAGCTCACTCACACCGATGGCATCACATTTCTCTATGCTTTAGCCAGTACTTTGGTGGCGTCGAGCTCCCAGACAACTTCCTCGCTCCTATCTTGGAAAGTGTTATCATTGATGCACTGTGTGGGGGGTTCAATAACAATGTTTTCTACTGCAAGTGATGCTTTGATGATATTGGAGAAGGGGATCAATCTTCGGACTTGCTCCCTACGGATTGAGGGATGTGATGTACTCTCAGCTAAACCTGTGACCTCTTCGGTTGGCTGCTTGAGCCTTGTAGTTGTAGACACTGACGGCCCGAAGGAATTCTTTAAATTCCTAGATGCCTGGAGCCTCACAAATCTATCCATCATTTTCACTGAATGGTGTCATGACCGTGGCACTCTTTTTTATATCCTTTCCAAATCCTTTCGATGACCCATTCCCATTTGTCCACCCTGACAATTACGGAAATCAAGATGCCTGCGGACGAGTTCCTCAATTGTCTTATGCTCCTTACTGAGCTCACCACCCTCAGAATCTTGAAACCTTGGGATATGTCAAAAACTGACCAAATCAACAATAATATAATGAACCTCCTCACATTCCAAGGTGAAGAAGCTCCAAGACCTCTCTGCCCTTTGTTAGAAACCATCACTCTGGAACTGTGTGTCAGGGCTGACGATGGTCTTTTTTAACATACAGCTGTAATTTGACTTCCCATTGATACGCATAAGGCCACAAAAATTGAAAATTCAAGCTATCGCCAGAAGAGCTGGCATCCATGAGCCATGGCGGGGCGGCGCTCCAAGTCTTCTGACCTTGTTGCACATTTCACCACTAGTCAACTGCTAGTTCTTCGTAATTTTCTTGCCATACACCGGCGACATCTAGTCCAGTGAGGTCACTGTCACCGTTATCCTGGACGAAGTCGAATCTCACCCTCCTCTTTTTGAGCCAATTTCCTCATCCATTGCAGCTTACCAGTGCCATCATATACAGCATGTAGCCTGCTCGTCCAAGAACATTGGCCACAACCTGCAATGCCTAACATAAACGACCTGCCTCCGGAAATTTTGGGCCTTATCCGAGTCTTCATGTCTAGTGTTTGGAAGTCCGGTCTCGTGACTGGAAAAAGACCGTAACCAGACCGGACCAAGACCGCAAAAGACCGGACCTGCGGTTACGGTCTTTTATTTTTGAAATGTAAAGACCACAAAAAAACCGGTTAACGTGAACCGGTCTTGACTGGTTTGGACCGGTCTTGACCGGTTTGGACCGGTCTTTTGTAACCCCTTAAATACCCTTTAAAACGCACCCAAGAACGTACGATTCGGTAAAAAAAACGAGAGAGATATGAATTAAAATGTAAATTACTTTTGGGAATAATAGATGTACCAGACTTATTTTATAGAAGCACCAATTCCTAATGGAATTTAATGTTCTTGGGCTCGTTTTGAAGCTATTAGAGATGTTAATAAATCTACCGATTCATAATTTTAAAATATTGGCCTAAAGACCGGTCATAAACCGATTAAAACCGATGCAGACCGAAACCGGTCTACAGACCGCAAAAGACCGCGGTCTGCAGTCTTTTTGCGGTCCGGTCTGGTCTTTTGACTTCTGGGGAAAAGGCAGACCGGTTACAGTTACGGTTAACGCCCCTGGGCATCAAAAAACCGGACCGAACCGGACTTTCAAACACTATTCATGTCATTCTACCGGGACCTGGAGAGAGGAGAAGTCGACATCGGATTAGCCGCTGTCTGTCTGACGTCCAAACGCTGGAGCGACCTCGCGCTATCTACTCCAGAACTTTGGAGTTGCATTGAGATCATCTTCGACCCCATCCAATCCACCATACCGATATCAAACCCCCCCTCGTATACAAAAGTCTCAAGCTGGCTCAACCGATCTAAAAATTGGCCACTTTCTTTGACTGTGACAGGGGACTGGCTCTATGACTGCGAGCCTGCATCCATAAAAGCTGTATTGCCACTTCTTATCGCTCACTCGCACCAGTGGCATCGTGTCTCTTTTGGCTTTGGTTTTTGGTTCCGACCAACACACATCTGCCTCCCTCACACCTTCATTGCTCCTATCTTGGAAAGCATTGAAATTATTTGCGACAACAAATCGAACAATTACAACAAAAGATATGTTTTCTGTGAAAGACCATTGTGTGGATCTCCTGCCTTGCAAAGCTATACTCATCGAGGACCCTATCACATCAAATCCGATTCCCTGCCGTCCGATCTTCCTTGGAAGCAATTGAGAAATCTTGAAGTCACTAATCCTACAAATGCGATGAACGCTCTGATATGGCTGGGAAAGGCCGTTAATCTCCACAGCTACTACGTTACGCTAGGAGCGGACAAGATCTGTGATACCGTAGTAACATCTACCTTCTCTTGCGTGACATGGTATCATCGTATTTACTCTTATTTGTATCTTGTTATAATGCTTTATGATAGACAAATAAAGCACTTGCAAACTTCCACCTAAACTTATATGTGGAGCGAGTCATATTTATCTAACATGGTTAGGCGACCTCGAGCCTCCCCTCCGGGATACCAGAGCCCTGTGCTGGGTGACAGCTCCCCTGTCCCAGGGTTACAGGGAAACCAACTCGAGGCTTCGCTAGTCGGAGCCGCTAACCGCTCTCTCATTCGGCAACCACGTTGGCTCTCCTCCATGGTTACGCGACGGCGGACTCATCAAGAAGTCCTTAACGATCAGCAAGTTTCACAATGGTGGGGGCACCGCGGACTTCATCAACATGAAGTCCCGGAGTGCCTAACTACAGAGGAAACACAACAGGTGAGCGCCACCAACTCTATCTGTCTACTAACGACAGTTTCTAGGCTTTCCATCCCTCTAAGCCCTCGAACGGATGGAACGTCCACCAAGGACCCTACGAAACCCTCGTTAGCGCGCTTCCCCGCAGCTCTCGAGGGTAACAATGCAACGAACGACCCTATCGAACCTCCGTTAGCGCGTTCACCTGCTGCTCTCGAAGGTAGCGACGCGGACAACGAATCTTCATCATCCGTGACTCTAGCGTCGTTCACCCAACCAACGAGTAGTTCAGTCAACCCCTACAAATCCGACGATTCGACAATCGCTTCCATTAATTCACCTCTCCCAAATTACACGAGCTATGCCCTACGACCTCTACTACTTTTGAACTACTCGGTCAAAGAGGAACCTCCCCCAAAAGAAGGAAATTCCCGCGTGAAGACGACCCTAACTCCAAACCTGTCTGGGAAATTCTTACCCTGTCCATACCCTGATCATCAGCCAACCCTACTTAAACTGGGTGCTTGCCAGCGAACTCCCTCATCCTATTCCTCCATGAGTTCAACAACCCCCTCCGGCGGCAGCCATATGCCATCTTCGGGTCCAGTGCTCACTGGACCCCACCTACCTGGCAAAGTCGGTCCAGGGGAATCCTCTTCACTCCCCGCTGCTTCCCAAAGCGCGAAACACGTTCCCATAGCGAATAGAAATGCGAGCACACAACCCGCTGCTAATAAAAGCGCGAGTGCAATCCCCGCTGCTCCCAGAAGCGCGAATAACTCGAATAAAGCTACTCAAAAGCCCTCGACCTCAGGCGCGAATCAATTCGCAGCCTTCAGTCAGACAGCGCAAACTGCACCATCGGACGCAGCCCTGGCTCTTAGAGACGAGCTATTGAACCTCCAAACCGCTGTCCGAAAAGAGACCATCGACGACGAAGCGCATATGTCCGCCTCTAGTCATACCAAAGGTAGAGGAACTCGGCGTGCTGCTTCCATGGCAACTTCTACAGAGCTCGAGGAGACTGAGTACAAAACGATCTTCTGGGACATAGAGGGAGTCAGGAACTTGCCCATATGGGCTGAACCTATCATCCGGTCGTCGGAGCGAATGTTCGGCATGTTCGACCCATCCGCGGATGAGGACGCCCTCGTACCCCTCGGCGCCATCGACGGGATAATCCCAGGCAGGACGAAGCTCGACTGCGATCGGCTGAGATGTGCCATCGAGTTAGTCTATACTACCCCCAGGGACTGTCGATGGGAGAATCTAGGTACCGCAGTCCGAAAGTTCGCCGAATACGAAGTCAGTAGAAACGATCTAGTGAAGTACACTGGACTAGATGTCACTTACGGAATCGAACGTACTCTACTCTTGGAAGCCTCGCAAGTTGTTGTAACTGTTGACCAAGTATTACAAGTCCTGGCGGACTTCTTCCGCAAGCGCGAGAGAGAACGCTTTGTTCTTGATCAGCAGTTCGCGTTCTTAAGACTCATAGCCTCTAGCAAGAGTAGAACCGAAATACTGGCTACGTATCGGATTCTGCAACATCGAACCACCATAGCCTCAAAACACTTGGTGCTGCAAATCAACGCCCTCACGAAAATGTATAGATCGGGTTCTGATCAGATGTCTATTAGTTCTTATGAATCGACTAGACCGTCCCTACGATCCGCATTCGGCAGCGAGTCTGCTAGGAAGGAGGTCGGCAAGTTGCTTGCAAGACCAGACTACTTCAGCAAGATGCCCCAGGACCTAGCGGAGATCGCTGCATATTTGCGCGATCGAGCCTATAAAGATAGGCCTGTCCCCAAAGAATTCACCATCCATCGGACTTGTAATGCCCTTCCATCGCTAAGAGCCGGATCCTCTATCTCAAGCGAGCCCACCACCCATACTACTGGACCTGAATCTGCGCGAAACCCCGCTGCAAGTGAAGGTCAGAGCGTCAGGTTCGTTACTGAACCGCCTATCCCTGGATCTATATCGGTTCTTCTTTCTAAAAAGCACCCCGTAACACGACTACCTGGAATAGGAGCGGTTGGCGTGTCCGCAGTAGGAACTTCCTCTGTAAAAACTACGACCACCAATAACACTCCAGCGACCGTGATCTCCGACATTAACAATGACAACCTTAGGGCACCTGCAGCGTTTACTTCGCGCATACCCAGCCCTAAGTCATGGACCAGCTACACATTCAGACAGAGGAGCAACCCTATGGGAGTCCAATCGCCGTCTAGAGCGAACGGCGACGGCAATAACCACCGTGGAATCTCTACCGCTCGTAATGACGGTCCCCCCCCAGGAGGATCGCCTCCTTCCAGCAACAACGATGACCATGGAAGACGACCTAACCCGGATCCTAATGGATCGAACCCCCCAGCCTCCTGGTACGTTCCCCCTAGGGGTAACGGAGGAGGAGGCGGAGGAGGAGGCGGCGGAGGAGGCGGCGGAGGAGGCGGTGGAAGAGGCGGTGGAGGAAGTGGTGGAGGGGGAGACGACGGGAACCCGTCTTCTCAAGAACCACCACCCTGGTGGCGAACTCCAGAGGAATGGCACACTAGTGCCTACCACTTTTATGATAAAACCTGGGCATTTGCCTGCACAGCCTTTTCAATCCCCCCAAGTGAAATATGAAATGAAATGCCTAGGCTATTTCATTCTTGCTTTGCAGCTATTTCATTCCTACCCACCACATTTTTCATTTCTCCTTGGCAATGAAATGCATTTCATTCTTTTGCCTGTGCTTTTTCATAACTTTTTCATTCTTTGCCAACTTTATTTCTTTTCTTTTCATTCTTTGCCAGTATCATTTCATTCTTTTGCCTGCGCTTTTTCATAATTTTTTTCATTCTTTGTCAGTCTTATTTCATTCATTTGCCTGTGCTTTTTCATAACTTATGTATTTGTTTGGTTATGATGGGATCAAAATATAAGACATGTGATCTTTTAGTTGCCTCAATTTACATGTTTATTGCTCAATTAAGTTAGATTATGGCCTCAAATACAAACAAATGTAAAGATCACAAGCCAGGGGTTGATTAGGTCAAACTATAGCTAATAATTTGAGAATACATATGTTTATTATTTACAAACAAATAATGTGTCTAGTTATGAAAAGGCTTAGAGAAGCAATGAAATGAGTTTCATTTTTTTAAAGTGCAACCCTAACCTTAAACATGGCAAACAATGAAATAATAAGTTATGAAAAGGTGCAGGCAATGGAATGAAATAGGACTGGCAAAGAATGAAAAAAAAATTATGAAAAAGCGCAGGCAAAAGA
>NW_001889889.1:623475-639565 GCF_000143565.1 Laccaria bicolor S238N-H82
ACCTACAAGTATGGTTTGAGATAGGACAGTAGCTATCAATATGAAGGCATAGAATAGCCTTTCTTGATGTGAAAGACAATTTGTACATGATGTCAAAAGTAAATGCTGCAGCAATGGCAATATGTAAAATCATGTCAATCCTTTAACCTCATCCCCATAACCTATACAGAGTCAAGGACACTATAAACTATATGTCAACTACAAACTTTTGTAGCCTCAAAAAGCAGACACTACAAACTTTTGTAGTCTGAAAAGCGGACACTACAAACTTTTCTAATGAAAAGGCACACACTACAAACTTTTGTAGTCTAAAAAAGCGGACACTATAAACTTTTCTAATGAAAAAGCGGACACTACAAAACCTTTTAATGTAACCCTAATTTTGTAGTCTAAGTCCAAGCTTTTGTAGTCTAAGTCTGACTTTTGTAGTCTTTTGTAGTCTATCAGTAAACTTTGTAGCCTATGTCCAACTTTTTTGTAGTCTATCAGTAAACTTGGTAGTCTATATCTGACTCTTGTAGTCTGTCAGTGTTGATTGCTCTTTTAGGGAATGCACCTTCCTTTTTTGGTCAATTTTCCCACGATATGATATTTGTTGCCCTTTCATCTAGCTTTCTAAATGTGTTGGAATCATGTTATTTGGTTTTGTTTTCATGAAGAAAAATGCAAAAAACCAAAAAAAACACGATGCTTTTGGAATTCCTTTACCTCATATCTCCACAACAGGAGCACTTCAGAACATAATTCAACCAGATTCGGGAAGCTACAGTGCAGGGGTACAACTTTCGCCTTTTGACTATTTTTGGTAATTGGTCATGTGACCACCCTCCCAACAACCCATGTGATACATATCATCATTATTATATAGTTTTCGGTAATGAAAGTGCCAAAGGGCCTAATGAAATATCCTAATGAAAAATCTAAGAAATAGTAATGAAAGTGCCAGGGAGCCTAATGAGAAGTGATGAAATCGTCAAGGTGCTCAATAAAATATCCTAAAAGAAATGGTAATGAAAGGGCCAGATGCCCCAATGAAATCTCCCAATGAAAAATCTAATGAAATAGTCAAGGAGTGTAATGAAATATCCTAATGAAAGTGCCAAGAAGCATTCTAATGAAAATTCAATGAAATGGTAATGAAAGGGTCAAGGAGCTGAATGAAATATCCCAATGAAAAGTCAAAGAAAATCTAATGAAAGTGCCAAGGAGCCTAATGAAATATCCTAATGAGAAATATAAAAAATCGTAATGAAAAGGCGCAGGAGCCTAATGAAATGTCCTAATGAAAATTCTATGAAATGGTAATGAAAAAGCACAGGAGCCTAATGAAATATCCTAATGAAAATTCTAAGAAATGATAATGAAAAAGCGCAGGAGCCTAATGAAATATCCTAATGAGAATTATAAGAAATGGTAATGAAAAAGCGCAGGAGCCTAATGAAATATCCTAATGAGAATTATAAGAAATGGTAATGAAAAAGCGCAGGAGCCTAATGAAATATCCTAATGAAAATTCTAAGAAATGATAATGAAAAAGCGCAGGAGCCTAATGAAATATCCTAATGAAAATTCTAAGAAATGATAATGAAAAAGCGCAGGAGCCTAATGAAATATCCTAATGAGAATTCTAAGAAATGATAATGAAAAAGCGCAGGAGCCTAATGAAATATCCTAATGAGAATTCTAAGAAATGGTAATGAAAAAGCGAAGGAGCCTAATGAAATATCCTAATGAGAATTCTAAGAAATGGTAATGAAAAAGCGAAGGAGCCTAATGAAATATCCTAATGAAAATTCCTTTGAAATGGTAATGAAAAAGCGCAGGAGCCTAATGAAATATCCTAATAAAAATTCTCTGAAATGGTAATGAAAAAGCACAGGAGCCTAATGAAATATCCTAATGAAAAGTCTCAGAAATGATAATGAAAGGGCCAAAGAACCTAATGAAATATCCTCATGATATCTCATTATCCTTGTCTATAACTTATGAAAGATTCCAGTGATAAATTGAATGAAATAGATGGGCAATCCTAATGAGATGCCTTTCATAAAACCTGTGGCATTATACACAATGGCTCTTGGACAGTTGTCATAGATTAATCATAAAAGTGGTAGCCACCAGTCGTCTCGAGGAACTTGCTCGTCACGCCGTTAGCCTCCAGGATCTCGACTTCGCTGGGACCCCAACCTAACTCCCTGCCTCCCACTCCGTCACAACCTACCCTTATGTCTCGAATGACGGATCACCTGTCGGCAAGGCTTAGCGATCCAGAGGTCCCTGCTCCACTGGCCGCAAGGTTGACAGACTCTACTAGACGGACGTTAGTCGATCGTTTAGAGAGCGCGGACCTTATGGCGGTCGACCAACCTGCGCAATCTTCCTTCCTCAGTGACAACTCATTCACTCCGTCTGGTGGGAGTCCCCCTTATACTCAGGAGCCCATGGACGAAGATCCCGCCAATCACGTTGACGAAGGGGTGAGCGACTACAAGAGGACGAAAAGAGGACGGCGAAGTGGACAGAAAATCCAATGGTACAGGAAGCGTGATGAGGAACGCGAGGAACGAAAACGTCGACACCGTCATTGAAAGGGATTTCTCATTTTTTTGAATGATGCTCCAATCTCACGGGGGGGCTTTGTGATACCGTAGTAACATCTACCTTCTCTTGCGTGACATGGTATCATCGTATTTACTCTTATTTGTATCTTGTTATAATGCTTTACGATAGACAAATAAAGCACTTGCAAACTTCCACCTAAACTTATATGTGGAGCGAGTCATCTTTATCTAACACAGTTAGGCGACCTCGAGCCTCCCCTCCGGGATACCAGAGCCCTGTGCTGGGTGACAGCTCCCCTGTCCCAGTGTTACAGGGAAACCAACTCGAGGCTTCGCTAGTTGGAGCCGCTAACCGCTCTCTCATTCGGCAACCACGTTGGCTCTCCTCCATGGTTATGCGACAGCGGACTCATCAAGAAGTCCTTAACGATCAGCAAGTTTCACAAGATCAGAGGGCAGTCGCTTAAGCCTGTGACCTCTCCAATTGACCTTTTGACCGTGAAATTTGCGGAGGTGTATCCTGAGCCTGCACAAAATGTGAAACAATTTTTTTATTTTATGGAACATCAGGAAAAGGTGATTTCTCCCATAGTTACCACATCAAAATCATAGCCAAATATAGTTCCCATCGCCGGTGTTGTGTTCCGTATCCTTGGCGGGTAGATCTAGAGCGCATGATCGAGTCCATCGTGAAAGGGGCAAGGTACATGGTGATAGATAGATTTGCAGATCAGCTCTCAAGCTCGGTGCATCCTATGAAGAATTGTCAGAACACTATGAGTGCTACCATGACTATCAAGTCAGCATCGAGTGGGATGTGAAATAATGCTGGTACTTGCATCTTATCTCACCCCTACACTCTCACTCATGCTTGCAAACACATGACTGTCCCTCTCCTCATTCAATAACTGAAAGCACCAATTTTCATGTTCAACATGCAGAATATCTATGCACGCGTACAACACGCAAGTGGACTTTGATGAAATCATGCAGTGAAGTGCCGTCGGAGCTAAACTCCAAATCGGATGGTGACCCGATGTCACATGTTGGTTGAAATACTTGTTTTGGCAATAATCTAGTGTCTCCTTTTTCTTCCGACGACCACCTTTGTTCTCTCCTTAACACTGCGCCTCCCCTGCCTTATCCCTTCATCGCTCTTTGCCTGACGTGCCCTCTACGAACTGCTCGAGTAACATGCTGAGTAGCATGTGTTCTTGGTTAGGAGGTATGTCCCCGCTCACATTCCATCTCTAAAATGACGATTGATTCCACCGTCCTCTGGCATACCTCTGCATTAGTATGTCAACCTTTTCTCGATGCGACAAGTTGCTTATCTTCCAAATAGGTTACCTAATCAGACGTCATCCTCAGCTATTTCATCGACGCCTTCTATCATCAGTCGCGTCGCCCGCCATTGCTATTGTTTTTCTCTCACCCACACCTTCCGTCATCAGCCGCCAAACACGCGTTGCCCGCCCTCACTATTGTTTCTAGCCATTTGTTACCAGCCGCCACCAAACACGCGTCGCCCACCATCCAAACATGGGATCTGGAACTGCGAGGCATGCATTCAAAGGAGCAGGGCAAGGTCAAAGTGGCTGGGGAGGAGGATGTGGTAGACAACGAATGAGGTAGTACACACATGTATCGCAGCTAGAATTTGAATATAAATCATTTGCCGCATTCTTGACCGATTCAGAAGGACTAATATCTCCTCTACCTCCTCTATCCTGTATATATTTGCTACAATGTACTATGAAACTACCTGGTTACATGGCTATGGCTTAATCTATAGAACTATTGTGTGCTATGGATTTTAAACGGTCAGCTATGGAGAACAATATATGGGGGGGCTCTCGATGGTGCTACCAGCGCTATCACGTCAACATACCACAATATCACAAGTAACTTTTTTCCTGATGAAGCAAGGGACCTCAGGAACCTTTCATTGCACTTTGCGTTGGGTCACTCCCATGTCTATGACATTTTAAACGACATCTTATTACAGCCCCGTCTTCGGCTATCCTCTTTGACGATTACGAACCTTGCTACTTCTGAGGATGAATTCCTCGCTTGTCTTAAACTCCTCTCCGACTCATCAATCACCACTTTAGAGATCTTGTCAGAGATAGAAGCACCAGTTCACAGCTTCTGCGAGCCATTCAAAAACGAAATATTAAAACTCCTCACATTCCACGGAGACAGAGGTCCAAAGACTCTCTGCCCACTCTTGGAAACACTCAATTTAGAACTTTGCGTTGCGGCCAATGATGGTTTCCTCACAGATATGGTACGATCCAGGCGCCGCTCTCCGCATATGCTTCGTGATCACGGCATCGCCCGTTTGAAACGACTGGATGTAGTGTTCTTTCGCTCGACGCATAGCTTGGACGAGGCAGGGCTGGAAGAAATATACGGGGAAGGATTACGAGGCTCCGTGAAAATTAAATGAACCAGACTTCTTGCCAGATGTCTAGGCAAGGTTTCTCAAGAGTGATTCTCTTCTCCGGGTGATGTAGATGTGATGAAATCGTGATTTGGATCTAATATGACTGTTGGCAGTAATTGTAATTTGTTACGCGAGTGTACATGCATTGACAGAGACAAGGATACTTAGTTATGGTCGCAGCTTTTGAATTGTCATTCCCCAATGGGGTCCGGGCAGGTTAGATCTCGTTCCTGAAATTTCCTGCGACAAAAACTGAGCAAATCTCGTGAGGAGCGGATGGACAAGAATTGTTCATTCTGCGCGTTGCAGGGTAATTTAAACGAAATGTTCGAATTGTTCGAATTGGAGTGGATGCGCAACCCGCCAAAAAGTCGTTGCGTTTTGGTTGCGTTAAAGGGTTCGATCAGTTTTCCAGGGGAAGTTTGTGGTTGTTTAGCAGCTGACAGAGAAGGCAACAAAGGAATACACTAAATGAACATCGCGTTTCAAGAGATTTGACAGGTTCTCTTGCCGTATCAGCATCACTGCTGCCTCTGCATCGGCGACGTCGAGCCTTGCGAGACCGCTGTCATTGTCGTTATTCCCCGAGCAACGTCGGTTCCTCGCACTCCAAGTCCCTCATTTCAGGTTGGTGTCGTCGTCTGCGGCGCTGGTCAGTCGTAGCCAGCGAGAACACCATCATAGCATCTTTCCTTATCTTCAGATATTCCTAGAGAAATGTAAGTGTCTATGGTTTGAAGGCAAAGCACCGTTGTTCACTATTTTTTGCTCAGGTCCACATCCAAGATCCCAGTTGCTCCAACAAACCTCAGGGAGCGAATAGCAGCACTCGAACAGCGTAATGCTGCTTCAGACCAACGTCCAACCTCCCCTGTTGCACTCTCTGCAGCAAACACTAGCCCATCCGCTGGTGGGCTGCGTGACAAAATTGCAAAATTCGAAAGGAAGGGCGGCACCCCCGTGCCTCGGGGAAGCTTTGGGCTGGGCGCTCCGCCCCCTACTGAGGGTCAGCCACGGAGGAAGGGCGAGCTTTACGGAAATCGCATTCCGGTGCCAGTCAGGATGGCAAGCTCAGGGGTTCCCCCGGTTAGTCGTTCCGGTTCTGCGTCTCCCCGGGTCAACGGTTCCCCAAATCCCAGTCGAAGGTCGTTCTCACTTTCGAGTATCTCTGGTGACTTTGACGATGGGACGGATTACACACCGTTAACTTCCCCGACATTAACTTCTCCACCACCATCTCCCCCTGACTCTGTCTCTTTCACACCAGAGATATCTACGTCACCCACTAGTTTGGTGGATGCCAGCTCGTTTAAAAAGCCCCTTTTGCGAGGGACTGATTTCGCGAAGGCATTGGATATCGCACGGAAGACGGAAGCTGGGAAACTTAATAGTATGCCAGACGGCCTTGGGATACGGCAATATGAGGAAGAGTCAAACACATCTACCCCGCAAGTGACATCCACTCCTCTCCTAGGAGAGACAGATTTGCCTGAGCATACGCCGGCCATCGTTGTGTCTTCGGAGGGCGCACCTATGGTAGTCGTCCAGGAATCCCCTGCTCTTGATACACACTCCTTCACTGCGCCACAGAACTCCAAAGTGGTTGAAGACGATGCAGGAGATCTTGTTTCTCAAGTTGCAGGTGTCAATTCTGCTGTCTTACAGCTCGACACAGAAGTGAAAGTCAATCTTGTTACAGTTGGACCCAAACTTTCCTCGACAAAGCTCGACACTGCCCATCCCATCGTTAATTTGGCATCTCCTGTTGACACTCCTTTGCCTCCTGCTGATCACACGAGCGGTGTAACGACTCCCTTGACGAAATCTACTTCGAGTCTTTCAATAGCAGTGGCATCAGAGTCCATCACAGAAGAACCAAACACCACGGGACAGCACGTTCCACCACCAATTGATATCCCCAGTGCAGAGTCCCGTGAAAGATATTCAGCAGCATCGATTACTATTGTCGTCGAGTCTCCTTCCTCTGCTCCGCTGCCGTCAACACCGGACTCAGAGCCAAGCCCCGCTCTTTCAGAGAAGACACTCTCCACGGGACAGCACGCTCCATCACCAATAGATATCCCAAGTGCAGCGTCCCCCGAAAGATATTCAGCCACATCGATAACTATTGTCGTCGAGTCTCCTTCCTCTGCTCCGCCCCCATCAGACTCAGAGCCAAGCCCCACTCTTTCGGAGAAGACGCTCTCCGGGCCTGTGTCTGTTGAAATTGAAGACAGAGTCTATCCAACATATCTGGGATCCTCTGAGTCACTCCCCGCGCCTAATGATAAGGGGACACGGGACGTACTTTCAACCCCTACGGTTGTCATCTCTCAGCCACCCCCAGTCTTTGAGGAAAGCAGTATTACTCAGGATACTTCATCGCCCTCCCCTTCTTCAACTGCCGTCCTAACGAATGGTGCGCTTGAGGAGGAGATCTCTGGACCAACAATACCACTCGAACTGCTCCCAGATCTAACACTCCGCAAAAATGCGCTTACGTTGGACGTTGACCGTCTCAATGACGAATCGTTGATATCCTCAGGATCTGCAGGGAGCGTGCTTGCTTCTTCCGCACTCGAAGGCAACCTTTCAGTTACAGATGTATTGGGTGGATACTATGGCAGTGGCAAATCCGCCCCAGGTGGGCAAGTCGAAGAGCCTGCTTCTAATGTGGTCACGCCTCCCAAAGCACAGGCACAGTCGGCACCATCACGCCATCCACTGAGTTTCCGCTCACCAACAGATTCAGGGTTACTCTCGCCAGCACCATCAGCCACCTCTTTCACTTCTTCGTCCTTGGATACCAATTCTACGACGTCGTCTCGCCCCTCAAGCATGATTGAGACCAGCCCAAGTCGCGTTACACTCGCTCACCGCTTGACACCCGCCACGAGCCGCGGAGTACCCATGTTTGTCCCACCCACGTCCTCTCTCCCACATAAATCCGACTTCAGCCACTTCCCGCCCACGCCTGAGTCAGCACGTGAGAACTTTGGCTCGGTGGTAGTGCATCATAAGCCATCGCATTCGTATTCGCATCCGAATACGTCTCAGGGCGCTGCTGCTGGGGAACAGTCAGATGCTGGTTCAATGGCTCGCCCGACATTCTCCGCCGTCGTGCATGGGAAAGTTCGTGAAGGGCCCCCGTCCGCTTTCAAGCCAAGAGTTCTCCCTCAAACGCCTCAGACGAATAGGATCAAGAGGGCTACTATCCTCCAGACTCCTTTGAGTCCTGGTTCAGGAGAGTTGGCTGACTTATTGCAGAACGCGATTTTCCTTGAGGATACTTTAGAAAAGGGGGAAGACCCTGGTGAAGCTGCCAAGCGACTTGCGGAGGAGGAGAAGCAGGAGAAAGCGAAGAAGGAGCAGGAGGCTGCTGCTGCGAAGGCTCAAAGAGAGAGGGAGGAGAAGGAAAGAGCGGCCCTTGCGCAAGCTGAGGCTGAGGCTAGGAAGGAAGGATCGAATAGTGCGAAACTCAAGCATACGTTCCTCATCCCGTTGTCAAAGGCAAAGGCTGTCCACCGGAAGGAGGTGTCGAGTTCTGTTATGGAGGGATCTGCGAACCTAAGGCCACAGCCCGAAGTAGTTCGACCGAAATCAGCCAACCCCGAGTCTCATACCAGAGAGCGGAAGTTGGGCATGACCACGGACACTCCCAAGGAAGTATCACACCGTTCAACGACTCCCACTGAATCCAAGGACAAAACCATCGAGTTGCCTACTAAATCTCCAAGGTCGAGGTTTGCCAGTTTCCGCAGGCTGGGTAGCCTCTCCCGATCGTCGAAAGATGGAAATGGGCCTGCCAGGCACAGTATGTCCATGTCCTCAGAAATCTCATCAGACGACTCGGCTCCTGCTGTGACGCCTCCCGATCACGGCATGGAGTTCTCTTCGCTGATGACGCCCGGGAGTGAGTTTGGGCAGATGGGAAATGGGACTGGGAATGGAATGTCGTGGCCGTCGTTGTCGCCTAAGAAGAGCACGGGGAGTATTAGTCGTGCTGCGTCGTTTGCGGAGAAAATATGGTCGAGGGCTAGAACGAAGTCTGGCGGGAGCACGTTTAGCACGAAGAGCTCGATGATGAGTTTTGGTATGTGCTTTTGTTGTGCTTTCTACTTCGTTCGTTGTTGAACCAGTTATTCTACAGCTGCTGAGTTGACACCCGAAAAGGATCGAACGGAGAAAGTATCATCTATTGGGCCTCCACCCCCCTTTAGCCTTCCCCCGCTCCCCACTGTGACTGAACCAGAGGAATCCAGGCCAACGACCCCTTCCGCATCACAGAAAAAACTGAGGGCACTCCCTGCTCTCCCAAGCAGCGCTGTAGCTCCCTCCCAACCAAACACACCATATACTCAGCAACAAAAACTCCCAACGCCTAAAATTGACTACCTCTCATCCCCGCGGGACTCACTCCTTCCAGTTTTTGAAGACCCTTCCCGGCCCGAATCGTGGATGTCCGCGTCGTCTTTAAGCTCGGTGCTTCCCTCCCCGTTGTTCGATAAGGATATCTGGGACGCTTTTCCACCTGTTCCAGGGGGCGCGCCTATGGAGTCTTCAAGTCATACCTATGGACCAACCACCACTCAACCCTCGTTTGATTCTGCTCTGCTTTCGTCTGCTATTCATCTTCATAAGGGTACGATTGGGTCGTCCACGGGAACGACGTATAATGCTCAACAAGTCCCCCGCTCGTGATTCCTTACTTTCTGGGTTTTGTTTCTTTTTCTAACAAGAAGATCGCGGACATACCTTACCATGCAGTATAGTTCAGTTATTTTGTTGTCTTTCTCTTTCGGATTCCGTTCTGATCAAATTGCACGTTGCTCAAGACCCTCTCTCCCCTCACTCGTTTACATACCTTTTTGTTGTTTAGTTTTCGTATATTTCGGGTTCGGTGATCCTGCTTAGTTGCCGCATTACAAGCTTTTTAAGATGTAATATAAATTCTGAGGTTTCAATATGCACACTCATTTGCACCAGTTCACTGTAACCTCCATGCGTGAATCATGCGCAGAAATAGTTGAAAGATAGACCTCTTTCTAATCTATAATCTATTCCGAACTCTTCTTATCCCCCTTCTTCTCTTCCTCCTCTTTCCCCTTTACCTCCTTCTCTTTACCCCCCTCTTCCAGGTCCGTCCGCCCAATACTCGCCTTATTATCCACAAGCGCATGAAGCGCAATAACAGCCCTCAACAAACTGCTCAAGTAAACAACCAACATCTGATCATTCGTGCTGCTCGCGAAACTCTGCGTCGTCCCACTGTCCGTCAGGTCAGGCAACAAATTCAGCGCGTCCTGCAGGCGATACACGATCTGATGATTCACGGGCATCTTCCCAGCCGCCACGTCCACCAGGTACTTTTGCACGTCGCTCAACCTCGACTGAAGCCCGCGAAGCGACGAAAGCTGTTCAGAGACCCTCGTAGCGAGGGTGGTTGTCGTTGAGTCTTTGATGTCTCTTAATAGGTGCTCCACCCCAATTTCCTCGGCTTCTTCGGCTTCGATGGCTGAGGGTACGTGGAGGAAGGTTTTACGTGTCTCCGTGCCGTCGTCTTTGATCTCCTCGACGCCGAAGTAGGCGTTGGTGGGGATGCCGACGGTGTGTGGTCGTACGTCGACGATGACCATTACGGGGCGGGCGATGAAGCGTTTGAAGAGGTCGTTGATTTCTTGGTCTGAGGCGCGCAGTTTTGGGCCGGTGTGGTACCACCCGATCATTCGTTCTCGTGCTAGAAAAGTACCATAAGTATCAGCAGTCAGTAAAACGAGAAAATGACATACCGTTAACTTTCTTGAACATCTCATACATCCCCTCAATATAATTATGGTCCAAAAACCACGTCTTACTATCCCTCTCGTCCTCCTCAAACGGTATCCCAAATGAATTTGCCACATTGATCGTCTTGCCATTGTCTTGGCCCAGGAGAACGCCCACCACGCGCTTGGTAGAGTTCCGTGAGATTGAGCGGGCGTGGTGGTCTGTTACGGAAAGCAGCACGAGTGGGTGAACGACTACGTGCCAATAGATTCGAGTATTAGCGGTGAATGAGGGCTTTCTTAAGATCTGAAATACACACTGACGGTCGTTCCTGCCAGCGCCGTCAACTATGAGAAAATTAGCCTTGATATTGGCTTTATAATGGAGACTTACTTGTTCTGTTGTTGTTGCTACCATCGTAGAATTACTTGGACCCTTTTCAGACGGAGGCAATGATAGGTGAAAGAGAAGAAAGTGCACTGAACGCGACGCGTATGTTGTTTGCTGTTGTTGCATTCGGAGGCTTCTCCTCCTCTCCTCCAGTCCGTTGAACGTTCTGGACCTTGAACAGTCTGAAAGAGAACCTAGTGCATTAAATCATCATAAATAGATCGTAAATCATCAAAAAAGTCTATCAACGCATAACTATCTGACCCCAATGAACTGGATATTCAAAATCGGAGGTGAACCCACAAACGGAAGCCGTCTCACCGCAAGCCCCAAAACAAAGCAGATCAAACACAACCGCTGCGTGTTCATATACTGCGCCACCCTCCTCTTATATACCCTCATTATCACCGCTTGATACTCCCCAACACGGGCCCTGAGAAGCTTTAGAAGCCAGGTCAACAGCATCATCGTCTTTGTCAATGGTTCATCTAGAAACATGGGCGGAGGGGTGTCTAGCGGAGGGAAGGGCGTGGCGTTGGTGTGGCTTACACGGGCTTGCATGAAGACTAGGTGGGCGGAGTCTGTGCTGGATGGGTTCTTTATTGCGTAGGTGTTCCCTGTCATGATAGGAAAGGAAGGTGAGTGCCGTTGATGTGGAGCGTAGTACAAAGGAGAGAGAAGATACCTCGGGGTACGTGGAACATCCCACCCTGCCTGACGACACCTGTCGTATGGTGGATTTGGACATGTACGGTGCCTTCGACGACGCAGAACACCTATCGCAACTGTGTTAGCGTGGTATGATTTTTATCAAATACGATAGTTACGTAGGAATTATCTTGAGTATTCTTTCGCGATTTCTCGGCAAGGGCAGCGAGACATAGCCTCCCAGCGCCCGTGAACCCGTCCTCTTGGAAGATACGAGTATATGACAACCCATTCTCAGCCACTGAATCACGATAGTTTGACGAATGATGGTTGTTAAACAGACCTACTCAGAAGGAATATGATTAACCTCGCTGTCAGAAACTCAACCAGAAGGAAGAATGGTACGAACGTCGTTCTACAGGGAGAGCATCCAAAGTCTGTACAACCCCATGCGTGATCTCATTCTCATTCACCGCTTCCTCACTATTGATCCTGGCTCGTTTATACAGACGCTGTTTTCTCGGAGGCGCCTCCCCAATCCTGGGCGTTGGAGGCTGAACGTCGATCGTACACGCAGCCCCAATGCCATCTGTGGGCCCTTGGGACCCACTGGACCCCAGGTCCACTTCATTGACGACGACTTGAACGTCAACAGGACCTTGCTTGGCGTTGTCTTCAACAGTGCTGGTGGTTACTTGGTCATGGTCTGGCATAGCTGTACCATTTTGATTGGGATCCATGAGTGTGTCCAGTGAGCGTAGCACGATGCGACTGGAATGATGGTGGCGAAAGTTCAAAAGGGGAATGCAAAGTGCGAAGCTTAGGTATCCGCGTGACCTTTCTAAATTTAGTCAGACTCTCCTCGGAGTCTCGGACCCCCAGCGCCATCAAGGCTTGATTTGAATTTTATCCATAGTAAATTTACCGCGAACTCTTGTCAGGTGGAGACAAAAAAGTCTTCTAAGTACTTGGGGCCATGTAAAATTTTCGGGCAACGCTCAAGTCATTTCTTGAAATGAAGTCACCCTGCAGCAGAAACGACTCCGAACGAGTCATTGCCGGGATTCCCTCAAGATTCCCTTCGATTTATTCAATGAAAAAACTTCACACCACCTCGCAATCCTTCTCCGTACATTTCTTTCAGCTCTTCCTCGTCCGACGTATGCCCCTGGGGCCAATCAAACACTACATCCAGTCGTTTGAAAAGGGCAATGCCATTATCACGAAGGGTACGCGGAGAGCGGCGTCTAGATCGTACCATACGTGCGAGGAGACCATCATCGGCCCTAACACACAGCTCTAGAGTCAATGTTTCTAAGAGCGGGCAGAGAGCCTTCGGATTTCCTTCGCCTTGGAACGTGAGGAGGTCGATCGTTCCATTCTTGATTCCCCCGTAAACTGGCCCTTCTGGCATTCTTAAGACCCTAAAGGTGGTGATAGATTCAGAAAGATATGTAAGACAATCGATGAAATTGTCGTTTGAAAGCTCAAGGTTTCTTAGCGTCAAAGAAGAGAGTCGAAGGCGGGGCCTAGACAGGATGTCGTATAGGGTTGCAATAGTCATACCGTGACGGCCCAACATGAAGATAATGGAAAGATCCGTGAGGTTAGGTGCATCTAAAAAATGAAAAAATTGTTGCACATTTTCTCGAGACCCCGAGGCCGTATGAGTGTTGATGGTCAATTTTTTGATTGGAGAGGTGACAGGTTGAGGTGACTGCGGTTTGCCATAGTGGTCCGGTCCTATCGTTAGGTAGCAACTGTGGAGATTGATTGCCCTTCCCAGCAGGATCAGGGCGTTGGCAGTATTTGTGGGTTCAACGACCTCAAAATTTTTCAATTGCTCCCAAAAAGAATAGTTCGGCGGCAAGTCGGTCTGATAGTGTCCTCGTTGATTGCTAGTATAGCTGCGCAAAGCTGGGCATCCATCCAGTAGCCTTTCATATAGAACATCATGATCCACTTCTTTGTTGCCGTCGCAAATCACTTCTACACTTTCCAAAATAGGAGTGGTGAAGGTATGAGGGAGGTGGACATCCGTTGGCTGGAACCAATCACCGAAACCAAGAGAGACACTACACCATCGGTACGACTGAGCTAGGAGGCTTGGTAGCAAGGCTTTTATGGAAGGAGACTGGAAAGGGTTGAGCCGCTCCGCTCTCACAACTAAAGAAAGTGGGCAATTTCGGGATCGGTCAAGCCAAGTGGAGACTTTCGAATACGAGATAGCCAAGCCGGAGGGCTGGCGGATGATTTCAATAAAACTCCAAAGTTCGGGAGTGGATACCGCGAGGTCGTTCCAACGTTTACACGTCAGGCAAAGGGCCGCTAATCCCTTGTCGATTCCTCCTGGCTTCAGATCTTGATAGTATGACATGAAGATAAGGCCCAAAAGTTCCGGAGGCAGGCCATTTATGTTGGGCATTGTGGGATGTAGTCAAGTTCTTGGATGAGCTGGCGCCGTAGACAATGACGGCACTAGGCTGGCAGACTGCAATGAATAGGGGGAGTCAGAGTTGCCGGTTCAGCGACGGTTCAACGACGATTCAAGATCAGGTACAAGGACGATTCGGATATTTTCTTTTTGCCTGAATCGTCGTTGAACCGGGTTTAACTCTGACCCCCCCGGTTCATCTTGAGGCCTCAACTTCTGTTGCATGCCGGTTCTGACCACCTCATGTATATTCCATGAAATTTTACATACATATATATAATTGTTCCTCCTCTGAAAGCTTGATAGCGGAATCCATGACGCGGCGTACAGAGCGTCAACGGCGGTCAGAAAACCTCATCAAAGCGTTCCTTCAGTACTGCAAAGCACGTGCAACGCACCTTTCACAGCGTGCGCGACGTCAACAACGCTTTCTTCGGCGCACAGGCCAGCCTGAGGGTGCAGACAATGGACTTGAGTCGATCCTCGATGAGCTGCCTGATGTCTCTACACTGGACGTTGACGTCACCATGATCGACCTCGCGCGAAATTCATTGGATTCAGTTCACTCGGCGGCTGCATCCGCATCAACAAACGATACCTCTGAGAGCAGCGGCGACATTACCTCTGGTGACAATGATTCCTCTTCTTTCACCTCTCTTGCCTCCTCCTTTTCTTCACTTTTCTCCGACTCCGAAGTCAACAACATGCCGGAACTTCTTCCAGCAGGATACCCAGATTCAGATGAGGAAGATGTGGGTTTGGATCCTGAGGATGACTCCTCCAGCTCTGCGGGTGACTCGTCCAACTCTGAAGGAGGCTATGATGAGGGAGGGTATGGTTCTGGGATAGATGGGGATGTTGAGGACTGGGAAGAAGATGAGTGTGAGATTGGAGGGTTTGAAGCCACACCAACCGAGACGACGACGACTCGACTTTCACGCGCCGTGCGAGAAGAACTGGTGGATATCTACGATCGGCGTTACGACAAACCACGACAGCCATTTCCCAGACCACCAGGAACAATGCCTCACGTTCTCAATGTCTTGAAGACTGAAAGGCCGGACCATTTCCGACAAGAGCTTCGTGTCAGCCCCTACACCTTTGATTGCCTGGTCAGTGCCATAATCAATGACCCAATCTTCTCTAACCGTTCATCAAACGAGCAAATGCCTGTCGAGGATCAGGTTGCCATCACCCTCTATCGATTCGGTCACTTTGGGAATGCCGCTGGTTTGGACAAGGTGGCAAAATGGTCAGGGTACTCGAAAGGGACGGTTGGACTTGCGACACGCCGCGTTATGACTGCGATCCTTCGGAAGGAGTTTATGGACAAGGCTGTGTCCCTGCCGACAGCGGAAGAGAAGGAGGCAGCAAAGGAATGGGTTGAGAGTCATTCCTGTAAGGGGTGGCGTGGTGGGTGGTGCATGGTTGATGGGACGCTGGTTCCTTTGTTCGACCGGCCTTTTTGGTACGGGGAAAGCTACTTTGATCGCAAGTGCAATTATTCGTTGAATATTCAGGTACGTCTTCTACCATTATTATTTTATCCTCGAGGGAATCTAATCAAGCCTTGTATACAGATCGTCTCCCTTCCCAATCTTCGCATCATTGACTATGGCTATGGTTTTACAGGGAGCACTCATGACTCTACAGCTTGGGAGGAAACCCGTATCTTTTTGGAGCATGTGGAAATTTTCGACGAGGGTGAGTTCATTTGGGGTGACTCGGCATATCCGGTCAGTAATATTTTCATTGTAATTGTCTTATTAAACTAGTAAATGCTACTAGATTGAACTTTGGCTTGTCGCTCCGTTCAAAAAGCCTGACAGCGATCTCCCCGAT
>NW_001889889.1:639615-641045 GCF_000143565.1 Laccaria bicolor S238N-H82
TAATAGATACTTTGGCCAATATAGATCTTTAGGCAGAGCTTGCCCGCTTTCATTTATTCAAATGAAGAACTTCACATGACCTTGTAATCCTTCTCCGTACATTTCTTTCAGCCCTTCCTCGTCCAAGCTATGCATCGAGTGAACAAACACTACATCCAGTCGTTTTAAAAGGGCAATGCCATTATCACGAAGGGTACGCGGAGAGCGGCGTCTAGATCGTACCATACGTGCAAAGAGACCGTCATCGGCTTCAATGCATCGCTCTAGAGTCAGTGTTTCCAAGAACGGGCAGAGGGGCTTCGGGCTTCCTTCTCCATGGAACGTGAGGAGGTTGATTATTCTATTCTTGACTGCCCCGTAGTAAGTTGGTCTTGTTGCATTCCTTAAGATTTCAAGGGTGGTGATTGATTCAGAGAGAAGTGTAAGACGATCGAGGAATTCGTCTTCTAAAATCTCAATGTTTCTAAGCGTCAAAGAAGAGAGTCGAAGACGAGGCTTGGACAGGATGTCGGATAGATTGTCATGAGTAATCTGCACGTAGCCAATGGAAAGACTCGTGAGGTTGCATGCATCTAAAAAACGAAAAAATAGTTCCACATTTTCTCGATACCCCGGATCCGGATAGATCTTCATCGTCAAGAATTTAATCGGAGACGTGACAGATTTAAGTGATGGCCCTTTGATCCAGGGCGAGTCCAGTGCTATCGTTAGACAGTAACTGTGGAGATTGACAGCCCTTCCCAGCAACGTCAGAGCGTTGGCCGCATCTGTGGGGTTGACGACTTCAAGATTTCTCAACTGCTCCCAAGGAAAATAACCGGGCGGCAAGTCGGCCATATAATATTCTCGCTGATTACTAGTAAAGCTGCACAAGGCGGGGCATCCACGCAGTAGCCTTCCATAGAAAATGTGATCCCGTTCATAGGTATC
Organism: Laccaria bicolor S238N-H82; assembly: GCF_000143565.1. Taxonomy (NCBI): domain Eukaryota; kingdom Fungi; phylum Basidiomycota; class Agaricomycetes; order Agaricales; family Hydnangiaceae; genus Laccaria; species Laccaria bicolor. Next base: position 640,546 of record NW_001889889.1, read on the forward strand.
GCAAATCACTTCAACACTTTCCAAGATAGGAGCGATGAAGGTATGAGGGAGGTTCCAGACATGCATTGGTTCGAACCAATAACCAAACCCGAGAGAAATACGACGCCACCGGTGCGAGTGAGCTAGCAGAAGTGGTAGAATAGCTTTTACGGATGTAGACTCCTCAGGACTGAACCACTCCCCTATTACTGCGAAAGAAAGTGGCCAACTTCGGGATCGGTCAAGCCAGGTGGAGACTTTCGAATACGAGGGGAGTGATTTCTGTGAAGTGCAAATCGAGCCGCGGATGATTTCAATGAAACTCCAAAGTTCGGGAGTGGATACCGCGAGGTCGTTCCAAAGTTTACACGTCAGACAAAGGGTAGCTAATCCGTTGTCGATTCCTTCTGGCTTCAGATCTTGATAGTATGACATGAAGATAAGGCCCAAAAGTTCCGGAGGCAGGCCATTTATGTTGGGCATTGTGGGATGTAGTCAAGTTCTTGGATGAGCTGGCGCCG
>NW_001889889.1:646302-647956 GCF_000143565.1 Laccaria bicolor S238N-H82
GAGATATCATGAGTACACCTATACTTGAAACATATCACGAGCTTACCCCATTTGCTGGTGAAGGAGTTCTCTTGCGTCAAATCAATGTCATCTTCACGAGCTATACCGGCACCAGTTTGTCCCATCTCATCCATGTACTCTCGTGTGATAGTGGACATCCTGCATGCATCCCTGAGTCTGAAGCTGCGTATATTCCAAGGTGCGTGACAAAACGTACTTTTTGATACGGTTTTTGATCTTCTCAGCCCACGACGACTGAAGTTTTGGCTTCAGCTTTGGGTCTGCGCAGTTGTAGGCAGCCGCAAATGCAGTTGAGTACGTAGGGTGTTCCTTGAAGATAGCGACGGCAACTTTCCACTGCCATAGTGTCTTCTTTTTACCACCGCCCTTCGCGCTTGATGCATTGGGGCCGGGGGGTGGGAACAAGCCTTGCTTGATGTCGGGATCATCGGTGATGGCGGTAATGAGACTTTGACTGAGTGTCTGATCACTCCAACTATGGTGGGTAAAAGATACTTGTTTGTATGGTGAAGACTATGGCTAACGTACTTGATTTTAGTTGCAGTTTTGTCGTCAACAACGTCCTTGCTGTCTACAACCTCAACAACATCAGCTGAGGCGGTCGCCTCATCACCCTTCGACGTTTTCGTGGCTCTTCTCCCTTTCCGAGCAGCTTTGGTTGGAGATTTCTTGGCTTTAGCTGGCATTTTTATGAGGATGTCGTAGTCACTGTGAATCGCGATGTCACCGCAAAAATTTACGGATGAATATCTGAAACAATAATTTTCAAGGAGATGTAAATAAGTAATTAAAATCTAATTGATAAGGGCAGTATGGTAGAAAGGACGTAGAACCGAAACCTGAACCGACGGTGAAGCGCCTCCAGAGGCGCTTCAGCGTCGGTTCAGGTTCAGCATCGATTCGGCGTGTTCCCACGGTTCAGGCATGAAATCAAAATTTTTGAATCGTTCCTGAACCGTTTGTTGAATCGTCGCTGAACCGGCGACTCTGACTCCCCCTAATAATGGAACTGATTCTGAGGAGGGTAAGGGTCGACTTTGCTTAAGGATAACAATGACAGCGACCTTACTGGACTCGATGTTGCCGATGTGGTGGTAAAAGGCAAGATGTGGTAAGCCCCGTGACAGATAGATGCAGTGTTCGACTCTCTTTGGGCTCAGGTGCCATGTCTGGAACAAAATAACGCCTAATCGGGCGTTATTTAACACCCGTTTGGGAACAATCAAAAATTAACACCCAATTGGGATTGCCATCAAAATTAACACCCGAATAGGCAGGCAGCCTCTAACACACACAATCTTCCACAAAACCATAACTTGTGCCGCAGGCTGAGAAAAAAAATACCTGTATTCTATGTTTACCTCTACTTATGTGGTCAGTAAAATTTGATAGGCAAAATGTCTGAAATCACAGTAATGTAGTTCTGGAACCTGGGAAAATTTAACACCCGATTGGGATTAACACCCAAATAGGCAGCTGCTCAAGCAGTTCACCTCCCTACAGGCTTTTCTTGTCGTGTTATGTGCCGCAGGCCAGAAAAATATTTGAATAGCTCACTTTACTTGTGATAAATTGTAGGATACGCCAATTTGAACCCAGAATGCATTTTTGAACCATTGGGAAGAAAATTGTG
>NW_001889889.1:648006-650704 GCF_000143565.1 Laccaria bicolor S238N-H82
TTACACGGGCTTGCATGAAGACTAGGTGGGCGGAGTCTGTGCTGGATGGGTTCTTTATTGCGTAGGTGTTCCCTGTCATGATAGGAAAGGAAGGTGAGTGCCGTTGATGTGGAGCGTAGTACAAAGGAGAGAGAAGATACCTCGGGGTACGTGGAACATCCCACCCTGCCTGACGACACCTGTCGTATGGTGGATTTGGACATGTACGGTGCCTTCGACGACGCAGAACACCTATCGCAACTGTGTTAGCGTGGTATGATTTTTATCAAATACGATAGTTACGTAGGAATTATCTTGAGTATTCTTTCGCGATTTCTCGGCAAGGGCAGCGAGACATAGCCTCCCAGCGCCCGTGAACCCGTCCTCTTGGAAGATACGAGTATATGACAACCCATTCTCAGCCACTGAATCACGATAGTTTGACGAATGATGGTTGTTAAACAGACCTACTCAGAAGGAATATGATTAACCTCGCTGTCAGAAACTCAACCAGAAGGAAGAATGGTACGAACGTCGTTCTACAGGGAGAGCATCCAAAGTCTGTACAACCCCATGCGTGATCTCATTCTCATTCACCGCTTCCTCACTATTGATCCTGGCTCGTTTATACAGACGCTGTTTTCTCGGAGGCGCCTCCCCAATCCTGGGCGTTGGAGGCTGAACGTCGATCGTACACGCAGCCCCAATGCCATCTGTGGGCCCTTGGGACCCACTGGACCCCAGGTCCACTTCATTGACGACGACTTGAACGTCAACAGGACCTTGCTTGGCGTTGTCTTCAACAGTGCTGGTGGTTACTTGGTCATGGTCTGGCATAGCTGTACCATTTTGATTGGGATCCATGAGTGTGTCCAGTGAGCGTAGCACGATGCGACTGGAATGATGGTGGCGAAAGTTCAAAAGGGGAATGCAAAGTGCGAAGCTTAGGTATCCGCGTGACCTTTCTAAATTTAGTCAGACTCTCCTCGGAGTCTCGGACCCCCAGCGCCATCAAGGCTTGATTTGAATTTTATCCATAGTAAATTTACCGCGAACTCTTGTCAGGTGGAGACAAAAAAGTCTTCTAAGTACTTGGGGCCATGTAAAATTTTCGGGCAACGCTCAAGTCATTTCTTGAAATGAAGTCACCCTGCAGCAGAAACGACTCCGAACGAGTCATTGCCGGGATTCCCTCAAGATTCCCTTCGATTTATTCAATGAAAAAACTTCACACCACCTCGCAATCCTTCTCCGTACATTTCTTTCAGCTCTTCCTCGTCCGACGTATGCCCCTGGGGCCAATCAAACACTACATCCAGTCGTTTGAAAAGGGCAATGCCATTATCACGAAGGGTACGCGGAGAGCGGCGTCTAGATCGTACCATACGTGCGAGGAGACCATCATCGGCCCTAACACACAGCTCTAGAGTCAATGTTTCTAAGAGCGGGCAGAGAGCCTTCGGATTTCCTTCGCCTTGGAACGTGAGGAGGTCGATCGTTCCATTCTTGATTCCCCCGTAAACTGGCCCTTCTGGCATTCTTAAGACCCTAAAGGTGGTGATAGATTCAGAAAGATATGTAAGACAATCGATGAAATTGTCGTTTGAAAGCTCAAGGTTTCTTAGCGTCAAAGAAGAGAGTCGAAGGCGGGGCCTAGACAGGATGTCGTATAGGGTTGCAATAGTCATACCGTGACGGCCCAACATGAAGATAATGGAAAGATCCGTGAGGTTAGGTGCATCTAAAAAATGAAAAAATTGTTGCACATTTTCTCGAGACCCCGAGGCCGTATGAGTGTTGATGGTCAATTTTTTGATTGGAGAGGTGACAGGTTGAGGTGACTGCGGTTTGCCATAGTGGTCCGGTCCTATCGTTAGGTAGCAACTGTGGAGATTGATTGCCCTTCCCAGCAGGATCAGGGCGTTGGCAGTATTTGTGGGTTCAACGACCTCAAAATTTTTCAATTGCTCCCAAAAAGAATAGTTCGGCGGCAAGTCGGTCTGATAGTGTCCTCGTTGATTGCTAGTATAGCTGCGCAAAGCTGGGCATCCATCCAGTAGCCTTTCATATAGAACATCATGATCCACTTCTTTGTTGCCGTCGCAAATCACTTCTACACTTTCCAAAATAGGAGTGGTGAAGGTATGAGGGAGGTGGACATCCGTTGGCTGGAACCAATCACCGAAACCAAGAGAGACACTACACCATCGGTACGACTGAGCTAGGAGGCTTGGTAGCAAGGCTTTTATGGAAGGAGACTGGAAAGGGTTGAGCCGCTCCGCTCTCACAACTAAAGAAAGTGGGCAATTTCGGGATCGGTCAAGCCAAGTGGAGACTTTCGAATACGAGATAGCCAAGCCGGAGGGCTGGCGGATGATTTCAATAAAACTCCAAAGTTCGGGAGTGGATACCGCGAGGTCGTTCCAACGTTTACACGTCAGGCAAAGGGCCGCTAATCCCTTGTCGATTCCTCCTGGCTTCAGATCTTGATAGTATGACATGAAGATAAGGCCCAAAATTTCAGGAGGAAGGCCGTTTATGTTGGGCATTGTGGGATGTAGTCGATGAGCTGGGCACGCGCCGTAGACGATGACGGTGGCAAACTGCGATGGGGGGATTGATTCAAAAGGGCTAGGGGAAGGTAAGGGTCGACTTTTCTTGAAGGATAACAATGAAAGCGACCTTACAGGACTCGACGTCGCCGATGTGGTGGTAAAAG